>NC_081177.1:21441782-21741782 GCF_012432095.1 Onychostoma macrolepis | reverse complement strand
AAAGAAATAGATGACATCTGTTTCAAATCAACAATGTCAGTTTGTTCAATACTTCTGAATAAATGGCCTTATGATTAATAAATTCTTGTATGAAAATGTGAAAAAATTATATGGTGTCAGCTTATTCCATATTATAAATAATTCTAAATGTATAAATTCACTTTTAGATTTATGAACAGTGCATTAAATGCACAACAAAAGGGTACAAAATGAAGTTAATAAACTTTAGACTAATCCAATTTGAGGTGTATGAATATGTGTATAACACACACACACACACGTCTCTCTCTGATTTAAAGTATAATACATGATGATGGTGGTAAATTAATAGAATAGTGCACAATAATTCACATCATGAATTCAGATTTGGTACCATGACTTTACATTTATTATATTTTTCACTTGTGCATACACTGAAAAAATAACATATGGTAATAAAAAAAAACTTTTCTTATCAAAATCCTTCCATGTAGTCTTTTTTTTTTTTTTTCACTTTCCAAGTCAGCTGCATGTGTTAAAATATATTACTACATAAAAAGATCAATAAGAAAATACAGAATACAATATATTAAAGTTGTCGTAGACGTGTCTTACTATCTGTCAAAAACAGAAATAACTTGTTGATAAAGTTAAGTAAAACAAATGGCACAGCTTAAAGTAACTGATTGAGTACATGGCCACGTCTTTGGTTATAAACAGCTTCTGGAGATCGTTAAATCATTACGCAAAGAATGAAGGTGGAAACGTCCACCCGTCCAATCAGTTTAAAGACTGGTTACATTCCAATATAATGTTCTACTACACAATATGGTAGGCAATGGTACAGCATGATGCGTGACGGTCAGTTGACAAAGCTATGGGTTGTATATGATGTGGATGGTTATGAACCACTGTCTGCCTTATTTCATATTCTATTTATGAACAGTGCATGAAATACACAACAAATGGGGACAAAAAGTTCCTTCCTACACTAAAGGTAACCAAATTCTCTCTGGTTAATAATCACATGACCGTCAGCCTTCCATTATGACATCATACTACATGACACTTAAATCTTCCTAATACTGGAACTCCAGCAGAGCACAACAGCTGCTCAGCGTCACGACTACGCCATGTCTGGTCCTCCATCTGTTTCTCCGTCTCAAACGCTCAGTAACTTTCACTATCATTCGCAGACACCGGGCCAGAGTCAGAAACTATGGAAGCTTGTTCCACCAAAGGATTAAAAAGTGAGAGTTTTTCATGCAATTTGGACTTTTTCTCTCAATTCTGAGAAATAAAGTCAGAATCGCAAGATGTAAACTCAGAATAGTGAGACATAAAAGTCAGAATTACAAGATAGAAACTCAAAATTGTGAGAGAGAAACAGAATTACAAGATAGAAACTCAATGGTGAGATATAAACAGAATTACAAGAAAAAAGTCAGAATTACAAGATAGAAACTCAGAATAGTGAGATATAAACGTTTAAATTGTGATATAAGTCGCAATTACCTTTACTCATTTATACATTTATTATTGTGGCTGAATTAAGTTTCCAATAGAAACCATGGCAACTCCTTTCCAGTTAAAAGGACAAAAAACACTGAAATTTGGCTTTTAAAAAAAATAAACATTTTCGACCATAATTTAGCGTACGTCAAAACTCAAAAACCAAATTGACATCAATATTTCCAAACTGATGATTGTCATACTGCGGAGACTGTTATCTGTGCAATTCAGAAGTTTGAGTGCATATAACAGATTTATTTTATTCATGGGTCAATAACAGTGCTTTATATTTTTGAAAACCCCTGCTGCCAGGGTTGTTTAACAATCTTAGTGATTGCATTTCAAAAAGTCATTTACAATCCCATGAACACCGAAACAGCTCTACAAAGGCAAAACCACAACAGACTGCTGGCTTTAGTTTGGTTACATTCTGTAGTATATTTTGGTTTTAATGTATTTTGGCATCATGTTAGTCAACAGTAAAGCCCTTGTCTTTGCCGAAAAGTCTTAAACTTGACAGAAGGTGCAACATTACAGTCTTGTGATGTGCGACAGTGTACGTGAAGATAAACCATCCTCCTCGTCCCCGGGGCCCTAGCGTCTCTGTGGTGCCAGCATTACTTTGTTAATGAAGTTGACGATGGCAGTCGCGGGCTGTTCAGGATCCAGCTCTGCAAAAAGATGGCACACATTCTCCGCCACGCTGCCGGGCTTCTTGGCAACAAAACCAAATACTCTGAGAGGAGACAAAGAGATGTGCGAATGAGGGACTGGGGATAAAATTTCAATCAGACTTGCAATTCAAATGAGGAGTGAAAGGACAGACAGAATGATCGGTACTATGGTAATATAAGAGTAAATTAACATGCACATAAGCACATAATCAGTTTCCTATCAGGAGCAACACAGAGGAAACAAGCTGTCTGAACAGTCCAGACGACACACATATCATTTAGACTTACTTAGAGGTCGTGCTGTCTGAGTTAGTCCACCTACGGCAGCAAGAGGGAGACAGAGACAAGACTGAGGAACAGACTCTCTCACACACACACACACACACACACACACACACACACAACACTCTCACGCACGGGACGCTGCAGCCACACATGAACATGCTCTCAATTTGAGGAGAAACACAAACTCTACACGAGTACTGTGTATATTTAGTGTAATCTTGTGGTTGTAATATATTTGTGCTGCATGTAAATTCAGTTCTGATACATTTCCTATTGCAATGTGAAATCGAGCTCATGTAGCTAGATTTTGATTTCATTTACTTGTGTAGAGTAAGCTTTGGATGTAACCCACAATGCTTTGGGGCTTCATTTTGGAGGTCTAGGTCAAATCATATTTTGTAAATTGTAACTGAGAAGCTGTTTTTAAAGGAATAGTTCACCAAAAAACAACACGATTTTTGTAATACATCCATAATTAGAATAAAACAACTTCAAACCATTGCTTCTGGGTAAAATATGAGTACTCTATCTATAATATTGCTTTGGCCAGTGAAAAAATTGTATTGTCTGAATCAAGAGAGAAATACGCCCAATTATGTAGGTGGATTTTGATGAGACATTTTCACTGGAGGAAGGGTTATTTGGATTATGAACTCATATTTTGGTCAGAAGTGAAGGTTTAAATTTAAAAACGTCTTGATGGATTTGTTTCTTACAATTTTTTTTAATCACAATGATAGACTGGGGCTGTGTGGATTATGTTTTTATCAGCTGTTTGGACTCTCATTCTGACGGCACCCATTCACTGCAGAGGACCAAGAGAAGTAATGCAAAATTTCTATAAAGATCTATTCCCATGAAGAAACAAACTCATATCACATATTGGTTGGCCTGAGGGTGAGTACATTTTCAGTAAATTTTCATTTTTGGGTGAACTATTCCTTTAGGTTTGCTCAAAGGCCCATGCATTTTTTGGGGGGCTCATGCAAATGAAAAATGCTCTTTCCTGTAACATCTGGTTTAATGTTATTGCCTCAAATACTTCAGATGCAAGACTGGTAGCTGTGTGCCATGAAAGAGCATTTACAATAAAAAAAAAAAAAATTCACAGAGCCCAAACAATTTACAGGGTTCAAAGCGATGGTTTAAGAAAAGAAAAATGTTCTGTCTGCACAGGGTGGGTTTGTATTTCAAAGCCCCAAAGCTTGTGTTTTACATAAAATGGGAAATATACTCACGTAAATGAGTAAAAAAAAAACTGCACACACAGACAGAGCAGCCCACATAGAGTCATGCACTACCTGATTAAAATTTAGAGCTACTACTAGTTCTAGGCATGCAATTATTAAGAAAAGAAAAGAAAAGAAAAGAAAACATCAAAACAAAAGATAAAAAAAATACAAAATGTAAAAAAACTAAAACAAAAGAAAACAAAGGAAAACAAAACATATAAATGTCTTATAAAAATATATATATAAATAAATGTAGAAAAAATCCTCATATCAACAACAAAAGAAGCAAAATAAAGCAAAGAACAAAATAAACCGACCAAAAAAACATGACACAAAACAAAAAATAAGATAAAATTAAAAAAAAAAAAAAAAAAAAACTCTCCTATATCGAAAGCTAAACAAAATAAAGAAAAAAAGAAAAAAATCCTCCCATATCCACATTTTCCTTTGTATATTTGCATTAACGGTTTAATGATTTGTAAATGCATTGGATGTGGAATGCACTGCAAACTTTGCATACTGTTGTACAACACACTAATATAAAATAGTGTAATAACAAATAATCACATTTGAGAAAACTTGTAGAGTAGATATATAAAGCACACTTGTAAACCAATCCTTGTGCACCAGCATTTTTGCCACCGCAATCTCACCTCCTGTCTTGTGGGTCCACATTGCTGAAAGTCACGCTGTTGATTGGATAATGTCTCCTGAAAAACACCCTGAAAACCCCAACCTCTCATAGTCAAACTCAGTATGTCATACTCATACTGTCATACTCAGTCAAACTCAGTATGACAGTAACAGTCTGTCCTCACATTTCTATTGCTCAGAGAAAACTGAAAAATGATATGGTTATACTTTCAAAAAGGAACTAGTGGGCGTACCTGCGCTGACTGTCTGTCAGTGTAATGCCCTGGGCTGACACCTTAAAGTGGACCACTGTCGCAGAGGGCCGAGGGCTGCGTAACATTGTGGCCCCTGTGGCTTTAGCGATAGCCTGGGGTCCCGTGAGAGACTCGGTCTCAACTGAGTTCAGGTACAGCACATTGCAGGCTAAGGAGAGATGTCAGAGGTTATAGACGTTACAGTAAGAAGTAACACATGAGGACAGATGTGCTGGCTCACACTCACCTGCTCCCTGTTTCAGAAGGTCTGCAGCTGTACTCATGTTACTGACTGGCTGAACCTCCACGAATTCACCTATTGGGTCTGAGAGCGTGACATCATGATTTATAGACCAGTCTCTGAGATTCAAACACTGGCAGTTGCTTAAAAACAAATCTTGTGATCATATCTGTTTACTCTATGGTTAAAAGTGTGGGATTTTTTAATGAAACAGTGAAACAGTAATATTGTGAAATATTTTTACAAATTATATCTGTTTTCTTTTTTAATATATTTTAAAATGTCATTTATTTCTGTGATGCAAAGCTGAATTTTCAGCATCATAACTGCAGTCCTCAGTGTCACAAGATCCTTCAGAAATCATTCTAACATGCTGATTTGCTGCTCAAGAAACATTTATTATTATTATCATCAATTTTGAAAACAGTTGTGCTGTTCAATACTTTTGTGGAAACTGATGTATTTTTCAGGTTACTTTGAGGAACAGAAAGTTCAAATATAAAATATCTTTATAAAATAAATGTATTAACTATCACTTCTGATCATCTTTGCTGTATTAAAGTAATAATTTTCTTTTAAAAAAATGGAGCTGTATGTATAATATACAGCTGTATATAACATTTTGGAGTTGTATGTATAATATACAGTGCTAAATGGCAGTGTAGGTATAATATTGTGTATTATAAAATATTATACATTCACTACCATTTAGTCTATGTATAATACTGCACATTATACATGCAGATCCATGCCAAAATAAATATTTGTTTAGTTCAGCTGTCTGTCTAAAAATAACTGCTACTGCAAAATAATACAATACAGAATAAATAAGACAAAAAAGATGACACATTATGTATATTATCTGTAACTTACAAATTATCTACATTGTCTTTGCTGGCCTCATGCAAAAATATACAGTCCAACTAGTGTTATCTGATTCGCAAACATGATTCTTGTGTGTGAGTGGTTCTTCTGATGAATCAGTCAAAAAAAAAAAAAGATTTGGCAGTTTGAATCAATCTAATTTTCAGTGTGATTATTGAATTATCTGGCAAAGTGTAATTGAATACAGTCACAAGGAAGTAAAATCAATAAATTAAAGAAAAAAATGTACTGATTTTAGTATGTAGTAAGAATATATAGTACAGAATACAGTGGAAAATGCTGTATTGTAGTTTAATAAAAATACTTTCTCTGGCTTTTTTGTTTTAAAGCATTCTTTTCTCGCCTTACAACTCCTCATAAACTCTAACCCCACAATGAGTGTATGTTGTGTCTGTGCTTTCATCATTCAGTGATATCTCAGCATGGTGTTGACGTGTGGCGTTTTGTTTACCTTTCTCTGGGATGCGGAGGGCACAGGGCAGAGAGATAGGTGTAATGGAATGCTGATACACCAGTGCTGAAAGACTCCCTACCAATGACAAAACACACACCGAGGACCTCAATACTTAGCTTTCATAACACTTCAACTTTATTTACTTTTAAAACTGATGTGCCAGATTGCAAAAGCACCAGGATGTAGCCAGACGGCAACTAATCACAAGCATAAAAAAAAAACCGATTGGGCTTTCTAATATAGAAAAACAAACGCTACAACAAAGATATGAGCTTTATCTCTACTTCTACAACTCAAGGTTGTCCGTTCGCTCTTTTTATGAAACAGCGTTCTGAACTATTTGGCATATTTAGCGCTCTGCTAGAGTACATGACGGAGATATCATGGATATTGGACAGTATTGCTGTCTGAATACCTTGCATGCATTGAGCAAACTGATCCCCCCCTCAGATATCTCAGGAAAGTGCTAACTTACTTTCACACTAACCTGAGCTCAACTTTCATACAGATTTTTTCAGGCTGGCTGTTCTATTAACTCCAACTTTGTAATCAGAAATTGGTCTTCCAGATCAGGTTTGGGACCACAAGAACTTTCTAACATCATAATAAAATGTCAGGTTTGGAAGGACATGACGGTGAGTAAATGACAGAATTATCATTTCTGGGTGAATTATCCCTTTAAGCTGAACCAGGACTAATCTTAATCAGTTTTTGGCGAGCCAACCCGTAGACTTTTATAGAGGATTCCTGAACTGCTCACCAAAGTAGGGCTCATTTTGACAGCCCTTAATCTTCACTCCTCGAGGTCCTGTCTCAATCAGGAAGTGTCGAACCAGCTGTTCCAGAGGGTCTCCTCCTGCTAACAGACAGGAAATTTTATGCAGACTATGATGCTAATATTCGTTGTATGCCAAATCATGACAACCTTTCGAAATATTGCACTTCAGTTGTGATTAATGGACATTTAGATAAACATATATCACTGTTTAAAGGCAAAAGTCACACAAAACATTTTCAAAACAGTTCTCAATGCTTTCTCAATTAAATATTTAGTTGAACTGTACAAAAATAAACACTTGGTCCAGTATTATGACAATAAAATATCCAAGACAATGAAAAGCTATAATTCAAAGTTTGTCGCGACTTTGCTTTTGTACCTAAAAATTAGTCACAATCATTTCACTGAATTCATTTTAATTCTACTTGCATTTAAATTTGAATTGCACTTCTACTTTATGTTTGCCACCTCAATTCAAATTGGCAATGGCATTCTCAGTTCAAATCTGAATAGAGCACAACCCTATCAACCACTTTGTTTTTCCAATCAAAGACAATCGTCATTATTTTTTAATTCTGTTTGGTCCAGAAATAACACACTTCAGCTTTTGCTCTAAATTCTTGTGATGTTTAGCTCTGCTAGAGTACTTCAGGTGCAGTCGTGTGTTTCCTGTGCAGACAGAGCTTTGGGAGCAACACTGAAGCAAGATAAATGTTTGTGTGAGGAAATGCCTGCACATGTGGCGTACCTTTGCTGCTATGGTTATTGACGTTGGGGGGTGGGCTGGCAACTTTTAGGGCCAGACCGTAAGCCCCCTGGAAAGAGTTACTGTCTCGGATGAGGAAGGCCCCTGGTTCTCTTTCCTTCAGTGCTGCTATAGCTGTTGAACAGAGACAGGACAGTTTAATGAGACATCGCTATTTAAAAAAAGATCCAAGCATATGGAACAACAATCTGTTGCAGCATGTGCAAAAACACTACAGCACAAAAGTAAGCATCATTAGTATTGCTCATACTAAGGGTTATGAAAAGTGCAAGGATCCCTAATAAGACATGGTTGCGTTTGCACAAGCAAAACTGTTTATGCAAAGATCAATAGCAATCAGCAATAGTGCTGGGTATTTATTGATAGACATGTCCTGATTTCAATTTTGATTCGATACTAATTCATTTTTGGGATATTTTTGGAAGGCAACTCAAAAGCCACATCTTATACAGTATACTGCACTTTTGTTTTACAAATGTAGATTGTTCTTATTAGCAGCTGGCCATGAAGGCATCTCTAAACTGCATTTAGTTTTATATAGTTAAATTATAAGACAACAGTGGTTGTCTCACCTTGCTCTCTGGAGATGCCAGGTTTATACCAAAATCGAGAGCTGTCCTGCACAAATTTCACACTGACACGGCTGCCCATCTCACCCTCCACACCAACTTCTCCCTGTCCAGCAGGCACAGTCAGCTCTCCTACTGAAGGTGAGAATGTAACGTGGTGTTGGACAGAGGGCTGATGACTCATGGACGCCCTCAGCGTTCCAGACCTCCCGTTGGGTGATCCTGGCAGGCCGGATGGGCGGCGTTTCTCAGGGAGGGGAGGCTGTGGGACGGAGGCGGCTAGGCACCCTGAGTAGGAGCCTGGTGGAGGAGATGGGGTGCAGCAGGCTGGAGAGATGGGAAAGGTGGGAGTGGAGCTGGGACTGCCATCCATACTGTGTCCAGTAGGAAGTGAGGTTTCAGAGCCCAACATCAGCTTCCTACCCAGTGTCGCAAAACCAGGCACTGGGGGTTCAGGGGAAGAAGAGCTCTCGTGTTCGCCAGTGGGCAGCTGAGGGGACGCAGGGGCAGAAGAAGCAGAAGGGGTGTCTGGTTCAGGAGATGGTGATACTCCATTGCTCTGTGAGTGAGCTGGGATGGACTCGGACGGGATGGGAGAAGATGGACCTCGTGAGAGTGCTGGTTTAACAGTCTCAGTTGATTGTAGTACCATTTCCCGTGTGGGTGGCACTGTAGCAGCAGTAGGTGAGCTGTTTGTTTGTGATTGGGTGGATTTTGATGAAGGTGTTAAAGAGGTGGGGTGTTCTGCTGAGATTTGTGGGGTGGAAGGTGTTGTTGGCGAGGAATGGGCAGAGAGTTGTTGGGCAGTGGTGGGTGTGGCAGGAAAGGGGTGTATCTCAGGAATCTCTTGACTGGAAGAAAGTGCAGTTTGCCGACACCCCGGACTGGTACTGTTGGACTGTGGGGCAGGTGGGTGCGTCCTGTTGTGGGAGTGGGCTGAACTGCTTTCACTGTTCACCTCTCTTGACTCATGCTCACGGACACTCAGGCTAGGACGGAAAATGGAAGAAATCAACACCGTTAAATTAAGTCAGCAGGTAAAATTTTAATCTACTGTAGGAGTAGCCAACTGTGCTCCTGGGGGCTACCTGACTACAGATCTACAACCCCACACCAACACACCAGCTGTTATTTTCAGGTAACCCTGACCACCTTAATTAGCTGGTTAAGTTTTGTTTGAAGGGTTGGAGATTAAGGTTCAGGTGGTTTAGGTGTGTTGGATTAGGGTCAGAGCTAAACTCTGGAGTAACCCCACATCAACTTTTAAATGCAGTTACCTCTCCTGGGTTCGCAAGGGGCTGCTTGTGTGAACTGGTGTTGGAGGTCCTGAAATATCAGAGGGTGTTGAACATGGGGCATGTGGATCTCGATGTGTCCGCCGCAAGGAACCATGGGTAATGTGACTACGCCAGCCTATGCTATCTGCACCAGGGCAATCTGATAGGGTTAGCATACAGACTGATGAACAGATTTGATTATGCACAGATGAAACAATGCAGATGAAGGGCATACACATTTCTTTAATATAAGATAATGAAAACTTATTTGTAAAAACTTCAAATTTAAAGACAATCCAATACACTGTAATAAAAGATTTTAATTGTATTGGTCAAGTCATTTCTCACCTGTATTTGTATCAGAGGTGTACTGCTGAGGGTGGGAGTCTGTTTGGTTATCTGTAGGCCCGCTGGCATGGTGCACTGGGCCAGAGCAGGAGGCGGAGGGAGGTGGAAGAGGGGACGTGGACTCAGACTGGTAACCTGAGGCATAGCCACGACTCTCTGAAGGTGACGGCTGGTAGGGGGAGCAGGGGCACGTTTGGTGTGGTGTCTGGTATCCACTGGAACTGCTACTGTATTTGAGATCCAGATGGGCGTGAGAATGGGACCGGGAGGGTTCGGGGTATGCAGGATGGCCTGCGGGAAGTGGATCGAAGTTAAATGCTGGTAATTCATGTCCATGAGGCCCATAGGGGGATACTGTAGCCCTCCTGTGCCAGTATTCTGCCTCTCGTTCTCTCTCCCACTGTAGTTCTGCCTCTCGGTCTCTGTCCCAGTGTAGAGACATTTCTCTGCCCCTTCGTAGCCCTGCCTCCCGGTCCCATATCTCTGCCCCTCTTTGCATATCAGCCTCTCGGCCCCGTCTTAACCCAGTATCCCGGTGAAGCTCTGCCTCCCTCTCCCAGTGTATTCCCTCCTCTCTGTCCAAACGGAGGGTGTGGAAATCTTCTCGCCGCAGACAGCAGTCCCGACAGGGGCAGCCGGGTGTCACTAGGCCATCAATCATCATGACATCGTGGTAGGGGCCGCTGGGTTTTGGGTGGTGTGGATGGTTGTGGTGGTGGTGGGGGTATGCAATGTACTCTTCCGCCCTACAGAGCAGTCGGGGAGACAGACTATGTGGATGGGGGCTGATCTCTTGGGATGGATATGGACACAGGTGGCGTGATGGCCCCTCTGAGCAAGTGCGATGAAGGTAGTGCTGTGGACCCTGTTGACGGTCCCAGAGCAGATCTGGTGGCGGCAGGGATTGGTGAGGATGGGCACTGTGGTGTTGGCAAAGCCCTATGACAGATGGCATCCCTGGAGAAGGAGCCCCTGTGTGTCCATTAGTGGTGGTGGGACGATCAAGGCAGTACCCATTGGATAAGTGGTGGAGTCCATCGCATCCAGGCTCAGCACAACGCTGAGATCGGTAGCCCACCCGACATGAGCATGAACGGCCTAACCTCAGTGACCCAGTCCTTTCAGGAGGCAAGGAATCACCATCATCCAAAATGGCTGTTTCTCGGTCACGATCCCTCCCTCCATCGCCTTCAATCCCACCCAGGAGGCGCTCAAGCTCCTCCCTCTCTTGCTGAGTAGGCGGGGCCTGTCGAGTCGGCTCATCGAGCCGGTCAGGTGGGACAGATGAGTGTCCAGAATCAGTGCTAACAGACAGAAGCTGACTTGGACGCTCCTCAGAGCTCCTTGCAGGGCTCCTTGCAGGGCTCCCATTGGTGGATGGCAGGGAGGTGGAGGTGGAGCCTGCAGCGCGACGCTTTTTTACCTGAGCGTACAGGCTGCCATCTAGAGGCCCACGTGTGTGCGCAATATCTGGAGGGATGTATGAGAGTTGTTTTTTAATCAATGTTTAGTGCACGAAAGAATGTAGAGGTCCATATTTTGCCCTTTTATATTTCCCTGAAGACCATTTAAAATATCAGATTCACATTCTTTTCCTTTTACAAGTTACATATATCATGACAGAGTTTTTTTTTTTTTTGTTTTTTTTTACAACATTACAGGACATAATACTTTATTTACTTGAAAAGTAACTCATGTATCATGGTGAAAATTCAAAATGCAAACAGCAGTCTTATTAAATAACATGTGACATATACTCGTATGCTGTTGACCAAACACTGGTTATGATAAAAAAAAAAAAAACACCTCTGTCAAGTTGTCAATGTGTAAACCTGACCATTTGTTAATGTGTTCGTGGTTGTGATGGTCCCATGGTTATTTCTGAATCTCGTTTTTGCCTCTTAGTTTCAATAATCTGATCTGGCAAGATGTTGTAAACATTGCAGAAAGTAGTATCAAACTTTTATTTCAAAATAAAAAGGAAAGTCCTGTTTAAAATAATACAGTATGTTCCCTTTGAAGGCTTGAACCAGTATGTGGTTGTATGAATGAATGGTTGTACCCTCTAGGCTGTCCTGATGTCTCTGATTGAAGTTCTCATAAGAGTCCCAGCGCACCACCGGATCATTTGTGTTATAGTCCACGCTGACAGCTGGATCATTCCTCTGGCTCACCCTCCCTGAATCAAACACACACACACACACACAATACAATTACAACCAAGTACATCTGCATTATGACACAGTTAAAGACCACATGATATGGTAGCACCCCACTGTTTCAATGGCAAATGTTGTTCATCAGCTAAGGAAAGAAAATTGTGTTCATCAAACAATTTCATGGTCCCTTAAACTGCAAACAGTTAGTAAGAACTTAATCTGCAGTTTGATTAAGGTTTTGATGTTACCTTTGATTTTCTCAGGCCCAGACGAAAACACAAATTCCACTGTGGCATCAGAGGGAAATCTGTCATCTACAGGAAACGGTGGGAATAGAGATTGTAAATCATTAGGAAAACAGAAGACCCTTTCCAGCTAATAATATTTGTCATTAATAATGGTCCTTGTATATAATATCCTCTCTACAAGACACTTCATAAATATGTTTTTGATTATAACGATGATTAATATCTAGGAATTTTCCCAGAGTTTTACAAGCAATTGAAGTTGCCTCCCATGCTTACATGTAAGCCCATAGAGAATCTATTGTCACGTGAAAATCTGTATCTCATCTCAATTACGCAGCTGTGGTGTGCAGGTGTTACCCAAAGGGAACGAGGGTGATAATTTACGGCACAGCTAAAAGAACACAGACCACCGAAATAAAAAAGCACATCGTAAAAACCAAGCTCAGCTGATATCCCAAGGCCATTTCAGCTCAAGGCGGTCAGAGTTGGACAGGCGGCTCTGGTTTTATTGTAAAAATATATGAGCTTGGCATATGATTCTTGGCTTGATCCATTAAGAATGTACCTGAACAAGCTTCATCCAGTTCCCCTTTGCCGAACCAGAGCTGAGCTCCATGAATGGTGCACGTATGAAACTGCAGTCGAAACACAGAGTCCCTCTCAGCAGACTGAACCTGCCTGTGATAACACTTTACCTACAGGAAAGACAGAAATATAGACCATAAAAGTGACAGAGTGAGAGAAAGAGATTAAAGTAATGGAAATGCCTATGGTTTTGACAGTTGTAATATATCAGGGTCAGATAAAAAAAAAAACAGCCCCACATACCATTATGTCTCCTTTCAGCAGCAGTGCAGGCTCAATAGTAACAATCAGCCGTCTGCTCCCAGAGCCCTGCAGATCACTATAAAAAAAACATACACAGTTTGCAAAAATACTCTTTAAACTAGATTTATAATTTATTTAATTCCTGAAGAAGATATGAAGGTAATGCTAGGTAATAATTAGAACTGTATTAAACGGCACAGTGGTGCCTGTCCTAGCAAACACCTCTAATTATGCTTTAAATTATGTAAATGTCTCCAATAGATCCTCACTCACTAGATGCCAGAAGTGTAGACAAGCTGCATGGACTGATAGATCTTCAGGAAAGGGAAGAAACCTGTCAAGAGAGTGAGGAAAAAGTGAGATATGAAGGAGGAATTGGTGAACTCCCTGTCTCTCTCTCTCTCCTCCACTGCAAAAGATTAAAAACAAACTTGAAATGTGTGCGAATGTGAAGGAGGTTTGATTAATGAATACATATGTGCTCACACAGACACATATTACCTCAGTAACCTCATCGAGGGCTTATGCATGAATGAAGTCAGGGATTGATGAAGTCATGAAAATATTCACTCACCTCCATCTTCCTGGAAGTTGGGGATGGTAGGAATGAGGACCTGATGGAGGAAGAGCGGACTGCTGTTCATTTTGATGGCCCCTGAGAGCAGCCCTCCAAAGTAATAGATATACCTGCAGAGACATCAGTGTTAATGCAAAAAAGTACAGTATGTAAAAGCACAAAGATCAGTTAATCAAAAGGGATGCACCTGTTCTGAGAGGGTTGGAGAGAGGACGACACTTTATCTTCACAAAACTTCCTCATTGCCAATGTGCTGAGGGCCTGATCTGCCCTGAGTGCACAAATGCAGTCGAAGACATAAGAAAAAAAAAATAAAAAATCACATCAAAGACGTGTTAATTAACCAGAAAGCTCCCCATAATGACTAAAATATTTCTTTCAGTATTTCTGCTGTAATTACATGACAAAAAGCCTTGTTTTTAAACTTTTTCATTAACACAAACCAGGAGATATATTACATATACCAGCCACAATACAATTTATATAACAGAAGTTTCAAGAACTCTGTGTTCTTCTATAAAAACAAAAGTTGTTGAGGGGAAAAAATAAAAAATAAATATGATTGCCATTTACATTTTTTCATGACATTTTTTAGCATTTAAATTCAGTTAGATTATTTTAATTATATTATTTAAGAATATTTTAATTAAGATTAAATAAATGTATTTAAAGTCATTTGTATAAAGTCTGTTTCCCCTGAACTTACCCTGCTGATATCTTGCTGTAATGCATGTAGGCCGCGATAATAACACCTGTCTTTCCTTTGTTGCCCTGAAAAAAAAAACAATACTACTCAATACAACTGATTACAGATATGATTTGCACTTCAATTCCAAATGAAGAAGACATTCGGACAGTCAGGTTTTGAAAAGCCAAACAATTTGAGTGAAAGCTAGGCATGTAACGATGCGATGTGATACGATTCACAATACTGATTTCACAATGTGATTTTCTCATGATTTTTTGAACAAAATGAGATTTAAGACAAATTATTATTTCTTAGACAAAATGCTGCACATTTCTTTGTGAAATTAAAATGTCAAATTACAAAACTAAACTGAAATTATAAAACAAATCCCAAATAAACAAATAAATAAAATGTAATAAAATAATAATACAAATCCTAACATCATAACATCCCGAGTGAAATCTATTTTGAAAAATGGACATGCTTTTCACAATAAACAGTTTTTAGCTTGTTTTCAAGCAGCTGCTAGGGTGTTAAGGGTGGTTGCTTACTGTATATATTTTGGCATGTTCCCCTTTTGCTTGACAGCAAGTTTGTGTAAAAACCGACAATGATAATCCAACTTGAGCTTCAGTGGAAGAACATCTGACCATCTGATCATTTCTTAAACTAGATTTAAACTAGATTTAAATTCCAGATTTTGGGTCCTGCTAAAGATCCAAAACAATTCAACATGTATTATAGTGCTTTCTCAGCTCTTACTCTTTGCTTTTTCGTTGCTGTTTTAAACATCTCGCATAAAACTAAAAGCTTGTCAAATCAAGACATCCTCTAAGGTCTGTCTTCATGTTATCATCTGTGGCGACACTCCACAGGGTGGTCCTTAAGGGTCACGTCAGCACCCTTTAGTACCCTGTGACCCTGACATGAACTGTCCAAAGACTACAATGACCTCTGACCTTACAGTGCAGAACGACCACATGCTGGGGGTCGGAGTTCAGCCAGTTCTCCATGGCTTTGCACATGGCACAGATCTTATCCAGAGGAGGAGCGTGCATATCTGGCCAGCCGAAGTCATGAACCTGAGAGAGAGAGAGACTTTTTAATCTCGGGTGGTGTAATCGGGTTTTTAAAAGTTCAGCCGTTAAGCAACTAGCAACATAAACACAAAGTCAGTCCCTACCTTTGGGTTTAAACGGGTGATGTCATGCCTCCGCTCAGACAGATTGAATAACTGTGGGAGGAACATGGACCGGAACGGTGAAAATGCCTCTATTACAATGACATAAGTAAACTTCCCTTAGATACAGTAAATACATGCTGAGTCACTTACCAGAAACTTGTCCTGGTGTTTGGATTTGAGCATGGCTGCCACCTCCCTGAGGTTGAGGCGGTACCGCTGTTCTTCCAGCAGAGGAGGGAAAAAGACAGAGATGATCCTCTCCGTGATGTATGTGAGGTCGAAATCATAGTTCCTCTCCATCACTCTGTCCATCACCCGGTCCACACTGAAGCTCCTGAGAGAGAGGGGGAAACCAGCTTAAATATTCTGTCAAATGACTTGAAAAGCTAACAGACATAAAATGAAATTCAATTTTAAGGTGGTTAAGCTGATTTTTGGAATATACAGTAGCTGCTGGTTTGTTGCCAGTCAAAGATGATCTACCAACACCCCTTGGATTGACCAAGATGGTCTACAAAGACCACCAGCTTTTAGCCCAGATAATTAATCATCTGGAATTGATCTGACCAGAAAGAAAACAGCTACCAGAAGGGACGGCTGGAAAACTGCTGAGAAAAAGGCTTACTGTGCTTATTTCCTTCATTTTTATATTTTAAATAAATTTTCCATTATCTAATGCTCACTGAAAGTTTATCTTTAAAATATCAAAAATAAATATCAAAACAAATATAATTTTGTTATACTGTGCATTACAATGTTGGGATGCCTAAATTCATTTAAATTAGCTTTAAAAATATAGATATCTATTTTTATGTTTTTTGTCCCACATAAAATAATACAGAATTTTAATATTCAACATTTATCATTTAAAATTAAACTAATTATTGGCTTATCACTACTAAATGTAATCTTTAGCAAATATCAAAACAAATATTAATTTTGTATACTGCAAATTATAATGTTGTGATGCCTAAATTCACTTAAATTAGCATTTCAAAAATAGATTTTATAGATCGATTTTTAATTTACATTTATCCCCATATAAAATCATATAGAATTTTTATATTTGGCATTTAACATTTATCATTTTAAATTGTTGAACGTAATATTCAGCAATTATATTAATATTTTTTTATACTGCACATTATTATGTTGGGATGCCCAAATTCACTTAAATTAGCATTAAAAATATATAATTTTGTTAAGTTTTTTATTTTCATTTTTTGTCCCACGTAAAATAATAGAGAATTTTAACATCTGACATTTAACATTTAGCATTTATAATTATCACATTGACCAGAATTCAATGTTGGTGAATGCCTAATAAAAAAAAAAAAAAATAAAAAAAATCAAAGCTTCTCCAAAACAAAACTGCTAAAATCATCATGAAAATCATGTGAAAGTCCAGTAAATTATATTTTATTGGATAGCTAGAGTTTGATTGGACACAGCTGAGCTGTCAGTGGTGTACAGCTGAACTAACCACACATATTAGCTCTCTGCTCCTCACCACACTGCGGCCAAAAGGGATTTTTGACTTTTCACATCAAATCCAAAGGGAATAAAACCCTGCTGAGATGAGGTAATTTATCTGAGATAAGCAGAGATTAGCTGAGGAAATAAAGTCTCAGAACTCAAGCATGCTCAACCACTCCTGCAGCGATCGCTGAACTTCACGATTTGAAGACTCTTTTCAGACAAACATACCTCGGGAGAGTGTTTCTCTGTTTGGTGTAGGTCAGAGACTTGGTTGAGCCCTGGAAAAAGACCAAATAAGATTATACCATTGTGTTTGGACACAATAAACTCTAAACTTTTGTCTAGCTGACAGTGCCAACTCTTGGTACAAAAGATTGTCTTTTTGGTTTATTTCAGAAATGTTTGTTCTTAATTTCTGTTCTACTCTTAAGGAGACACATATGTGTGATAATATATAAACAGATAAATGCCACTGCAAAAACTGAAGCACTGTCTGAGGCCGAAAATGAAGAATAGACCTTCTTATTCTTCGGAGTGATGTCTAATGGTTCTGATTAAATGTCAGAACCACAGAAAGATCATGCCTATTCCTGGATACAGAAAATGAAATACTGACTCGATGACTTTTGACGACACAGCTTTCAACTTCAATAAAATAAAATAAAAAAAATAAATTAATTAATTAAAAAATAAAATAAAATAAATTAAATTGCAGTGCCACTTTTGGTTTTTGTCTTGATTTACATCCTAATTGATAACTCTTGCAACTACAATTACTTGGTGCAAGTTCCTACTGGCCTGAACTGAAGAAGTTAAATTAAAATCTTAGGGGGTACTTTCAATTTCAATAAATATTTAGGTCAAAGGGGCTGACCAGAAATTCCTGATCTTGAGGAAGATCCATGTGCCAGTTAGTGAGAGAGATAATGAAAGAGAGGACAAAGTTCTTACCAGATGCTGAATGTGTCTAGAGGAGGATGTTCCCCTTCGCTGCAGCAGATGAGAACACAGATAAAGCAACATAAACAGAGTAACAGCATAAAAAAATGTGTCCTATTATATCATCTTTACTTCCGGAAGCATCATACAGTGTGTGTCTTAACTGAACCAGCAGTGCCACTGGTGAGCCCTCAAAAACATACATGACACCCCTGATTACAAAAACACAACTAAACTAAATGAAAGAATAAAACTGACTAACAACCTAAAGAATTACACATTCACTCATGAATGTTAAAGTTCTCTATCTAAACATTTTTGGCCATCATAGGCCATCACTATGTTCAAAAAAATTTCAGTAGGTTTTGAGACACTCTCTAATTCAGCTAATGATGAATATACTAATGTTCAAAAGTTTGGGGTAAAGTTTAAGATATGTATTCTTTAAAGTAAAAAGGATGCATTCATTTGATCAAAAGTAACAGTAAAGACATATATGATGTTACAAGATATCTATTAAAAATGTATCAGTTTCACAAAAATATTTAGCAGAACAACTGTTCTCAACATTGATAATAATCAATAAATGTTTCTTGATCAGAAAATCAGTATATTAAAATATTAAACATAAAAAAATCATACCGACCCCAAACTTTTGAACAGCAGTGTAATAAATGTTTTGATTAAAGCTTTACAGGATTTTCAAACATAAAATATGCCAATAATGTCATTTTTTACCACTAGCTAGTGAGTGAATGGCAATGTGAATGAAAAAGCAAGAGAAAAAGTGAATAAATTAATAAGTAAATGAACAAGGAAGTAATCAATGAGTGAACCAATGAGAGGCAAAGAGATCCCGCTGGTATAAATGTAAGAAGAACAAAAATCATAAATGCTGAGATGCGCTGAGTGAAAATACAACAGAAAAAAAGGAAGGAAAGAAACAGATAAACAAAGTCTTACCAGTTCGGAGGGCTGCGCTGGGATGCAGGCTGTGTTGATCTGAAACAGAGAAAAGAACCATGACTCAAGTTCAGCATCACCTCCACCATCCAACACAGACACATTCGCTCAAAACCCCTTCGTCGCTCCCCGCTCCGTCCCAGGACGAGGGGAAGGGAGTGGTGAAGAGGGATCTGTTGGGATGGGGAGAAGGAAATGCTTCCCCAAAGCAACAGATAAGCAAACTATCTGCTGATAACACTGAGACTGGAGAAAAAGTGAGATGCAAGGGATTGTGGGTGAAGGGCAGTAACCGAACACATTAGTATGCACATTCCTCTCGCATGATCTCGTACAAAACAACAAGACACAACAACATAAATTGTGGGACAGTATGTATATGACGGACAACCCTCACCCATTCAAACAGACATGTTTACATATCTACATGTTTTGTCATACAGGCTAAAGGGGGCGGAGGCGTCATTAGCGTGCTTACAGGCAGGAAAACATGTGTGTGTGTGTGTGTGTGTGCGATGACATTCATGCTTACGTAACATGAAGCGCCCCCTCCCCTCCCCACACATCCGATCCCCTGCCCAGTCCTGCCCTGTTTGTTTGGCCACAGGAAAAGGGCTGAGGCAGGGAGAAGCGCATAGACGCTACACTAGGCCTTGACCTACGACTGCCTGTGTGTGTGTGTGTGTGTGTGTGTGTGTGTGTGTGTGAGTCTAGGGAGTGAGATAGAGAGCTATTAAAAGACTGTATGTTTTTGTTCAACAAGACAATGAAACATAACTTATGAGGCTCTGGAGGATGGAGGGACTTGGGTGTTTGGTATTTGTGCCTCCAAATATATGCCAACACTGGGAGTTTTGTGGCTTTTAGCATGTCAGTTAGCATTGAGGCTATCTACAGTATATGCTAACATAGCTATATGCTAGCATGGCCCAAAAGTTAACTTTAAGCTAATATGGGGATTTAAATTTGACCAAGAAATGGTCTAAAAGTACTGATGACTCGTCCTGCACTCATGGGCGTGTCCTCAATTTTGTCCAACCAAATTCTCAGAATTTGCTTTAGTAGCTCACATACATAGTTCAGTGAGTCTATGAGTGAGTTCAGAATAGCACACTACTTTTTATAGCGTGTGAGTTTATGAATGGAACACCTGGATGACCAACTACATTCGCTAAAACGTGCAATACACAATATACAACATATTCAGAGTGCATTATAATTACATGGTAATCACAGTATTATTTGTATGTACTGTAAAAGGTTGTATAAAATATTACATTACATTATTATTATACAGTTGCTTATGCTCACCAAGGCTGCACTTATTTGCTCAAAAATACAGTAAAAATAGTACTTTTTTTTTTTTTTTTTATATATTTAAAAATGTAAATTATTCCTGTGATGGTAAAGCTGAATTTTCAGCATCATTACTCTAGTCTTCAGTGTCACATGATCCTTCAGAAATCATTTTAATATGTTGATTTGCTGCTCAAGAAACACTTATTACTATCAATGTTGAAAATAATTGTGCTGCTTAATTTTTTTTTTTTTTTTTTAAATTTGATTTTTTCAGGATTACAAAAGCATCCTTGCTGAATAAAAGTATTAATTTATTTAAAATAAAACCTTACTGGCATCAAAGAAATTATAATTAATTTTCCTTTATCTCCTTTATACAGTGTAATTTTAAAATGGTAAATTATGACATAATATATGTTACCAGATTTTTACACCATGATATAGTTTTTTACGATTGACTGAGGAAAGTTCAAAAGAACAGCATTTATTTGAAACAGAAATCTTTTGTAACTTTTGGTCAATGCATCCTTGCTGAATAAAAGTATTAATTTATTCAAAATAAAATCTTATTGACCTCAAACTTCTGAACATAATGTTAAACTTTGCATTAAACTTGACCCTCTATTTCCAGTTTGATGAATGCATCTGATGCATCAGTTTGATAAATGCATCTGATATATTGATTTCTTCCTTGACTCATTATAAACGATTTCACAGAATTTAATTCAAAATGTAAAACAACCATTTTTAAGCAGTATCCAGTGCATACTGCGCAGCAAACAGTACACTACACCAATAGGTTGTGTTTGTTCACATGGATGTTTTGTGTGTTGCTAGGTGGGATCCCATTATAATATCAAGTTTCCTTTTTTCTTGGCTAAAAAGCTGCCGTCACATTTGAAGAAAGCGAATGATTATGTCTCAAAACGCAGAGTGGACAGAACTCAAAGATAATATTTCACTTCACTGGAATAGAACATCTTCCCCATGGTATACAAAGACAAGAAATCTCTCTATTTCTTCCCGCAGACAGAGGGCTGCACAACTTGCCTGTAACACTGTAAGGGAAGATAAGTGTTAAGTGAACCACAGTATAACTATCTTTACCAGGTGTAAAAGATATCACTGCATCTGTGTGAAAGACATCAGCCGCTGAGAGCCAATTACTGACCCTCACACACTCTTACGCTCTGTCGCTATGAACAGATGTTTCTTCTTCAATGCCCCTCTCACTCTTTCTTTTTTTTAATACCCTGAGAACATTTTCCTGCTTCCTCTGGTAAATTTCCCCCCTGCTTTCATTCCTTTTTTCCTCTGCATGTCAATCATTCCATAAACATTTCCTCATTCATCCTGTTCATGTTTTCATGAACCACTCATTCACCTTTTCTCTTCCTCTATAACTGTAGTTTGGTCTTCACTTGCTTCAAATGTTCCACAGTTTCCACCACAATACAGTTTTGTTCAAAAGTTTATGCTTGGTAAGTTTTTTAAGAAATCTCTTATGCTCAACAAGGCTGCATTTACTTAATTACAAATACAGTAAAACAGTATTATTTTGAGATATGATTATAATGTCAAATATGAGTTTAATATATTTTATTTATTGATATGTAATGTACAGCCATTACTCCAGTCTTCAGTGTCACATGATCCTTTACAAATCAGTCTAATATGCAGATCTGCTGCTCAAGAAACATTTATTATTATTATTATTATTATTATTATTATTATCAATGCAGAAAACAGTTATGCTGCTTAATAATTTGTGGAAATTGACATTTTTTCAAGGTTTTTTAATGAATAGAAAGTTTAAAGGAACAGAATTTACAAATGTCTTGTCACTTGTCATAAATGTCTTTATAAATATCACTTGTTTAATAAAAGTATTAATTTCTTTTTAAAAAACTTACTTATTCTATATTGTGAAAGAAGCATCCATTAGTGTTTATAGTTACTACTAAGAAATAATAATACATTAAATCACCTTTAATCTCCTTTATACAATGTCATTATTTTTCAAATTGTATTATTCTTAATTATTATTTGACATATGTGGCTAATACCATGTTACCAGCATATGCACAGAAAAGCGGCTGTCTCACGTCATGTGCGTACTAAACAAACTTCTCTTTTATGTCTTATTGCGCTTAAACTGTCTAATACACTCAAGTTTATGTGAAAAGCACACATAAGTTACAAAAACACAGTTGTGCATGTCTGTGAAGGTAAACAGCTGGGAAAGAAATCACATGTTTATATTAGATCTGTGTATTAAAGGGGTCATCGGATGCGACATGCACTTTTACTAATTGTTTAAACATAAATGTGTGTTGACAGTGTGTGTACACAACCACCCTATAATGATAAAAATCCACCCAGTGGTTTTCTTTTAATCTACTAAAATCTTTACCCCTTTCTCAAATTAATCAGATCTCAGGTTCTTGTCTGTGTGACGTCACACGGATGATGCCGCTCCCACGATTGTTGATTGACACCAGCGTCCTACCTTAGACCTGCCCTGAGTGAGCTGTCCTCAGTCCGCCATTGTTTCAAAGCTGGAGCAGGGGTAGACAAGAATGACTCCTAAGCGATTGAGGTGTTTTTTTGTTGGATGTAATAATGAACATAGCATTCGTCATTTACTCCCGACATCTGAGCCGCTGAAGACGCAGTGGATTACGTTTGTTTTTCAAAGGAATGCGTCCCCCAATCTGCCTAAATGCATCTATGTTCGCGCAAATCATTCGTGATCCAGCTTCACCTACAGAACAAGTGAGTATAAGGTTTTTTTTAATGAAACTTTGCAAGTCGCCTTTCCTAATAACGTGCTATTTAGCAAGCTTCACGATGAATGCGACTAAAGTTTACCGTCTCTCAGAGAGCTGCTCGTAAGAGAGGGGCGGGGTCAGCAGAGCTCATTTGCATTTAAAGCGGAATGCAACAATACGGCTTGATCTGAAAAGAGCCGTTTTTGACAGGGTAAAAAGGGTGTTGTTTTACACTACCAGTAATAAAATTTAACCAAAGTATGTTATTGACTTTTCATTAAGACCCTAAAGAATCATATCAACTTGTGGAAAATGGGCATCCAATGACCCATTTAATTGACAGCAGAGTAATAAACAGTATCGATACCTACTGCTGTTTACGCTGTTAATATGACCCCAACGATAAAATGAAAGCACAAAATAAAAATTACTCACTGCTCTGGACTGAACAACTTATATAGCTGTCATAAGAAGACATTTCTTACTTGAATGCTGCTTTTAAATTCTCCAGCGTGTAGATAAACATGCCGGATTGTGCGCGGCTCACTCAGGGCGGGGTCTCTGCTAATACAGCAGTGTCCGTCAACAGTTGTGGGGGCGGGGCTTGTAAAATGTGACGTCATACTTTATGGACTCTGTGATCGGCTTGTTCTGACACATTGCTTATGATTTATGGGGATTAAAAAAAAGGAGCGGGTGGATTTTTATCATTATAGGGTGGTTGTATAACACACTTCCAACAAACATTTATGTTCAAACAACATGTTAAAGTGACTTTAACATAATAGGTGCCCTTTAATTTTCTTAAGGAAATGTGTAATTTGCCTATACAAAACTGCCAGTGGGTCACTAAGGTGTTCTGATTATTTTTTAGCATGATATTGCTGTAGGTGGTGGTTTGGATGTTCTTGGTGGTTCATTACAGTTCCCATCAAAAGAGGCCTCCACCCAAGTATAGACATGTGTGCTTATGGGATATTTTTCAGCCGTTTCATTGTCCAACTCTCTATCTGCTGAGAAAAGTAATATCACATGTCTTCCAAACAATATTTGAGGTATACTCATGTCCATAGCACAAAAAGTGCTGGACGAGCTACGCGCCAAAGTTTAATACACAGGATTATGGGTTTGTTCAGATCCCGAAGTATGAGCAACAACCACTAATAAGTGTAGCGACTATGCTATTTTGGTGGAAACTATGGTTACCATGGTAAATTTTTGTTGCCGCACAAACCTGAGCGTTTCTGAATCCAAAATACTTCTCGCTAATCTTTTTCCTCCCCTCCACGCCAGCACTCCTTTGTTTCTTCCTGTATGTAACCTTCTTTCTCTCCCTCTATCACTCGCTCTGACTTTCTTTCTCCTTATCCAATCCACACTTTCCGCTTTTCATTTTTTCCTCATTTAACAAAATGCCAATCCGCTCCACCTCCCTCAGACCGGCCGGCCTGCAGCCAGAACAAACTCTGAATTCCATCTGTAGGGCCAAATCTTACGCACGACTCCTGCAGCAGCTCTTTCATCCCGTTTTTTTATCCACTATTCTTTCTTCCCCAACCCCTGTCCTTATTTCCCTCCCTCCATCTGTCTCTGAAGTAACAGCAGCCCCCTGTTCTGTGCCCCTGTGTTCTGCTGTGAGCCCAGAGGAACATGTTCCCACGTGTAATGGGACGTTAAGGGTGAGGAGCGGTCCACAAGCGAGTACACGTGCCAAATGTAATACCACAGCCGTAGTAAGGAAGGTTATTTATGCGACAGGGATGTGTTTTGACTCTAGAGTGAGTCCACCGAATCAAAGCTCCAAATGAAACATGGCTGAGCTCATTACTGACATCACGTTTGGAGTAAGAGATGCTGTTTATGGTCACACAGCAACCTATATGTTTAAAAAGGTATGCACAAAATATAACGGTACAAGATCAATAATTTGCTGATACTGATGATTCTTTAATGTATCGGTATTGGTCGGTATTTAATTGTGCTCCTTTCTGCTATTTTTACATTTAGATGTAAAAATGCCATCATTCAGCACTCACTTAAAGTTAATCATACTAATATATATACTAATATATACTCCCCGCCCAAATTTAATATCCTAAAAGAAAAAAAAAGAAATTGAAAATATGGTACTGTTTAATATATGTGATTCCTGCATTTCCTAACTGAATGTTACAAGACAAGAAACATTTTGCATTTTCTGCATATTAGGCCAACAAATAAGAGTGAATATGCACATATTTAAAAAAAAAATGATATGCAAATATCAATTACTTCCATACTAGAATTAGACCTATAGCATTTCCTTCACTTAATTCCTTTATACTGTTAAAAAGTGCCCCCCCCCCCAATGTTCAAGATGTGGTTATATAACTTTAAATCCATTTTTCATGATACATTTTAATATTGTAATATACAAATACACTTTGCATTTAAAATGTTTTATTTAAGCTTTTAGCATTTTATAATTCAATTAATTTAGACCAAATATTATACAAATTGGACTTCATTTTTGTGCGTACACTACCATTCAAAAGTTTTTTTTTTTAAGAAAATATTACTTTTATTCAGCAATGACACATTAAACTGATCAAAAGTGACAGTAAAGACGTGTACAATGGTACAAATGATTCAGTTTTGAACTTTCTATTAATCAAACAATCCTGAAAAAAACGATCCTGTATCACACTTTCCAAAAATATTAATCAACAAAACTGTTTTCATTAATATTAATAAGAAATGTTTCTAGAGCAGCAAATCAGCATATTAGAATGATTTCTGAAGGATCGTGTGACACTAAAGACTGGAGTAATGATGCTGAAAATTCAGCTTTGATCACAGGAATAAATTACATTTTAAAATATATTCAAATAGAAAACAGTTATTTTAAATATTATTATTTTATAATTTTTTATAATAATTTTATTTTAATAATAATACACAGTATTACTGTTTTTACTGTATTTATTCTTAAATAAATGCAGCCTTGGTGAGCATAAAAAAAGCATCTTTTAAAAACATTTTATCAGCCATTTGACCAAAAACATTTACCAACTCCAAACTTTTGAACAGTAGTGTATATGCAGTAGTTTTAACAGGGTTTTATATTTTTTAGGCTCAGGATCTAGGAAGTTACTGGACTGATTTCTCCTGACGTCTTGACTTTGATACTGTCATCTCAGTAGCAGCTGCTTCATCCGCTCTGCACTCATTTCCTGTTCATAGAGGTGTGAGGCTTTTTTAAGAGTTCCTCGGAGGCAGAGAGGAAATGTTCCTTACTGCTCTGTGTGCATGTACATGTGTGTTGGGGTCTGGAGATGTACGCAGAGATAAAAACGAGGCTAGAGAGAGGAAGTGCAGATCAGAGGATGGCTAGAGAAGGATATGTAACAAGCAGTCATACTGAAACCAGTGCAGGAATACAAGAAGGGTGGAGATGAACATGAGAGCAGAGGAAATAGAGGAAGGAGGGGGAGAGAGATGGAGGGATGTCAGAGCGGTGGAGGAAGCGTGGGAGGAGAGTGAGGCTGGACCGTGGGCTCGGCTGTAAACAGTGCAATTACTGCAATTAGTCCGAGAAGAATACAGGGGTCTCAGGAGAAGCAGATACTGGCTTTACACACTTTCTTCACTACAGATGAACAGTTCACCCAAAAATGAAAGTTTTGTCATCATTTACTCATTTCATTCCAAACCTGTATAAGTTTCTATCTTATGTTGAACACAAAAGAAGATATTTTGAAGAATTTTGAGTAGTAGGGAAAGAAAAACTATGGAAGTCAATGGAACCATCAACTGTTTGATTACCAGCATTCTTCAAAATATCCTCTTTTATGTTCAACATAAGAGAGAAACTCCTACAGGTTTGGAACGAGATGAGGGTGAGCAAATGATGACAAATTTAAAATTTTTGGGTAAACTATTCTTTTAATAAATTCTTCAGTAGGGAGTGTACATCTCAAAAAACATGTCAACATCCAGGCCATATTTAAAAAAAGAAGTTCATATTTCTTTTTTTTTTTTTCTTTTATGAAAGAACTATTCCCATTACTGTAATGCAAACAATTACTGTAATGTGAAAATAATAATGATATATTAATTAATCGATATATTATAGTTAATTAATCTTGACAGTGATCAAATGTCAAAAACAACAATACTAATTATTATTATTATTATTATTTTAGAAGTCACCATTTTATTGTTATAAATTGATAACAATAATAATAATAATAATAATAATAAAACATTATTATTAAATAATAGTATTATAAATTATTTTCCAGATATTTTATTTACAATAATAATAAAATGAATTGTATAATAATATATGCTAATATAACAATAATAATAAAATATCTATAAAATAAAAATAATTAATAATAATAATTTATTTATTTATTTAATGAATTCATAACAATAACAGGGTAATTTATACAATATAATAATAATAATAATAATAATAATAATAATAGAAAATTAAATATCTAGAAAATCAAAAAAATATAGTACTTAATTATTTTTACATTTTTGATAAAGGGTAATTTATATAATAATAATAATAATAATAATAATATTTACTATTAATATAATTAAAATATAATATAAAATAATATTTTTATACATATGTGAGTCATAATTAACCCTAATGGAGCATCAGAATCAAACAAAACGTAGCCAGTATGGATGTATACCAACAGGGGGCAGAAATATAGGAATAATTGCTCTTTTGTAGATTATAATACAGAAGCATCTAAATAACTTGCAGAAAATAAAAAAAGGGTCATACAATACATATTTGTGCAAAAAAAAAAGGTAATACAAAAGTATGTTGCAACCAAACCAGTTTATTAACTATTAGACATTAGCATGAGACAGATGTCAAACCATTCGTTATTCCTTAATTCACTGTGAATTAGTGTGTGTTAACATGATCTCAAGCCTCGAGCAGCTGTGAGGACGTTAACACACACACACAGCTTTGAGCAGATCCCACAGGAGAGGCTGGGAATACACAGAGGTCTGCTTTCACACACAACGTGATTACATCTTTTTATTTGGATTGATTCCCTACATGGAGAACCATAACTGAGATATTCTCCAAACTCCAGCGGACAACATGTGTATACACAGACCAGAGCTGTAATCATCCTCTAATTAATTCACTATCTTTCTCCTGGTCTCTCTAACAGGAGTTTCAGTATTATATCACCCCTTCTATTGTCTTATTGCCAAACTAAGCAAGAGTCACAAATCTCTAGAGTGAAGCAACCAATCAAAAAGATAAGATATGAATAAACAGAAGTAAATACATTCCCTAAAATGGAAACAAATCTAAACAATTAACAGAACACAATCAGCAGCTATCAGCAATGGAAAAATCCCACCTCTGCTAACATGGCTTCTGTAATTAGACAACGACATGCCGCAGTTGTTCTGATCTCATGTGTTTATACAATCCTTTATGGACGCTATAAATACAAAGACGTGGACATATTGGAGAATGTACTGATGTTATAGACATCTTTCTTCACTTGAAAGTTATGCATACAGATAGTTTCCACATGGTGCCAATTACACTGATGACAAAATGCAATGGGAAACTCATGGCAGCTTGACTTTGTTTTGTTTTCTTCTTTTTTGGGGAGAATAAGAAACACTAATTTAATTGGTTCCCTCAGAAATAGTACAAGTCAATGACAATAAGCTTATCTTTTCATGTCCTATAATATTTTCATGTCCTATAATAATTCATTCGAAATATATTTAGATAAGCTTCTATGCTATATTAATTAATCTATAGGCAGTGTAGAAATGCATGCAGTTAACAGGGATCTCCTCTCAATTTAAGACACTGTCTACATTGCTTAGCCACTTGTACCAATATAGATAGATGGATAGATGGATAGATAGATAGACAGATAGACAGATAGATAGATAGATAGATAGATAGATAGATAGATAGATAGATCTATATATAGATAGATACATCTATAGATGGGTCTAATGTATCAATGTAATGCAATATTGTAATGAATGTGACAAAAACTGAAATTGTGTTTAACATACTGTGCACAATGTCAGCTTGATATTTGCATAATGAATCATCAGTGTGTATCATCCTCTATGTGTATCTGTTCAAACAGCATCTGCCAACACCTCAGCTGTAGCCTCAGGTCAACCTTTGCTCTTCAGGTTGCTATTGGAGTCATGTTTCAGTTCTTCAATAAAGAAAACTGATCTGAAGTCTCACAAGTGGACGACAGAATAATTTAATGTTTTGCTTAAATGGCATGACACAGTGCCCAAGACTGCATCCGTGGTTGATTCCTTCATGTTTTATACCCTTTTAGCTCTGGTTTTTCGGCATATATCTCTCCTTGTTACCCAACATTAAGAGTCGGATGTAATCCAGACTTCTGAGTTAGAATGCCAACCTCTAAATGATGCAAAACGAAACTAGCACTGATTTGGACAAAGCTGAGACACACATAGTTGGTTTCATATATACACACACACACACACACACACACACTGGCCTGAGGGAGGCTTGGGAAACACATGGCATTGATGAGCTCATAAAGAGGGGTGATGAAATGAAAGGTTTACTGGAAGAGCCCACCCATTCACTTCCCTCATTTATACCAGTTCATATCCCACTTCAGCCACCGGTACCATGGGAAACAGGATCCCTTTTGCCTGGAAAAGTGGCGGAAATGATTCTTCCTCCATCTGACGGTCTACTCTGCCATCTATTCCTCTCGTTTTTTCCCCTCTCTGGCCCCTTAAATCTTTTTCCCCCACCGTCTCTTTTTCTCCATCGACTGAATTTTCCACTCTGGCACATAGATAAGATCCTACCACTCACAGGATGCATGGGAAAAAAACAAAAATACAGTCAAGTTTTGACTTTATGTGCTAAGACAGCATACTAACTGTCATGGACACTCAAAAGTGAGGGATTTGGAACGCTCTGCATACACAGCAGCTTCACTTACCACACTACTGGTGCTCTGCATTGGGAAACTCGACTATCATTTGTTTTTGTTAGCATGTTACTACACTGTAAAAAGTGATAAGTTGACTTAACTTAAAATAATTGAGGAAATGATAATTTAAAAAAATATGGTAAGTTAAGTGAATTGTCAATTTTTTTAAGTTAAGTCAACTTATCACTTTTTACAGTGTCAGTTAAAGCCGTCAAACTCCATTAGGAACAAAACCATCTTTTCTAATATTTTTATCAGTGTTTTTCGGTATTGAATGAAGGTTGTCCCTTTTCCCATTGTGGATTATTTTGAGCCTGCTGAAATACATTTTCCAACTTAAATTTCAAACTTTTAGTCTAAAACTTAATGGCATCCTCCACAGTTGTGATCTGAACAGGAAACAGCAAATTGTGACTGGTGAACTGTGATTTGTCATGCATGGTCAACTTGACTCAATGACAGCTAAGGTTCATCTTAAATGCTAAAAGCAAGTTAAAGATGAGTCAATCGCTTGTTAGTAGGCTGGAGGTTATTTCCTGTGGTTTAAGGCTGTAGACGAGGTTGCATCACACCAGACAGACACACAACCAAACAAAGAGAGCGGTACTGACAATAATTCCCTGTCATCTTTGTTTTCAGGAAATGCATTTCGGGAAAAATGAACTGGGGTATTTCCATGTAAGTGGGTAAAAGTAAAAAAACAAAACATTAACAGATCAGTGAGGAACTGAGACTTTTGGTCACCGTCACTGTAGGCTAGACTAGAGGTGGTTAAACTATGTTTTTATTGGTTACAGGCCAGACAGAGCCAGCTCATCTCTACTGTATGACTCAAGTGAATAGTTCACCCAAATAATGACGGATATAAATAGAATACGTCTTAAATCAAAAGAGCAATGAGTCAGTCCAGATAAACACCATCTGCTGCCAGCTGTTGTACTGGGGAGCGCTGGGATATTTAGATAAGTTGGTAGATAATTGTTTGTGGGTTTAAAAAATGGGCCCACTTTTAAAAAAAATTCACATAAAACAGACAACTTTAAATAAGATAGTTAAATATATCTTTTTTTTTTATCTCTATTAATTTTATTTTATTTTATTAAAATTATTGGGATTATTTAACTGTTTTTTCCTTGTATATTAGTTGGATCAGTGCAGGTCATTGTATCACTCATAGATTCATATAAGCACCAGTCTCAATCATTGTGAATCTTAATTTCTCACAGATTTGTTGACTTGTTGTGATATTGTTCCTAATGTATGTTCATGCTGGTGGCTTTATTTGAGTAATATTCCATATAAGTGTCATCTCTTGAAGTTCTGAACCAAAAAAAAAAGCATATAATGCAAATGTATGATGGTATATTTTCCATGTACGTGTTGTTAGAAGATGCTTGAGTCATGACAGAGGTTTTCAAGAAATATTTATGATAAAATAAAAATTACAAAATGAATAATGAACAAGTTGGTAGGTGGATGACCGCCCTGACCAATCCCTATTTTACCCAAGCAACAAACTACAACACTGTTTATTGAGAAACTGCAATTAACAGGTAAAAATGGCATCACATCTCAAACTGTTCTTCATAGGGAACTCTATAAGGACTTCTACGATTAAAGTAGGAGTTTAATAACTCCCTAATGGCTCCTGAAGTCAACTAGCCATTCATGTCTGAGAGTGCTTTCTCTATAAAGTATTTGGCTCCTCTCCTATTTTCTATAGTCCACATTTCTGAATTTCTAACAGAACTGCTAGTTTTCACCATATGGATATTCCCATTCAATTCACAGATGAAGCCATCTAAGTGTGCAGCTCTAAATCTGTGTAAAATCCAATAAAGCCAGTGCTATGAGGAGGTGAATAAAAAACCATTCACATCTAATAATGCAACAGAGCCCAGGGAGGGGACGAAAGCTTAAGAGAGCAACGTCAAACAGCTGAATGGTGTTTGAGTGGATTTTCTATATTAAAGAGCAGAGGAGAAGGGCTTATACTGATTTCTGCTGCGCTGAATAAAACATCTGCAGGTTATACTCTGAAATGAAGTACTGTTTAGGGTCAAATACAGTGTGTAATCATTTAAAATGTGAGATTTGTGTTGCAGGAGTGCTCAGTGTTTTTTTTCTTTTTTTTTTTTCTTAACTCAAAGCTGTGTAACATTTTTGTGATAGCACTTTAATATGGAGCAAGAGTTTGCCGGACCCTCCTTGAACCCGTGACTTGGACCGATGCCATGGCACTCCGACCTAAGAGGGCTTAAGTGTTCTTGAAATTTGTCTTTGTTCTGTCTTGCGAGGTGCTAAGAGCGGGAAGGCTGGTTGACGCTCTAGAGAGCCGATAAGGTTTTTTTTTTTTTTTTTTTTTTAAATGTCATGTTCTCTAGAGAGGGTGGCCACTCTTCAATATGGCAACGCTGATGACTATCACAGCCAACATCGAGGGTTTTGAATGGTCATGACTGGTACAGGAACTTTTCACTGAACATATAAAACCAGACTAATCAAAAGATTGCTTTAGATGGGTAACAAAACACATGTAGTACCCTGGAAAATCAGAAAGCAGGATTCTGGGAAAATAAGTTGCTACTGTATATCCAAACTGTAGATATCTGAAGAAAAGTCTGTTTATGCATGAATCATGACAAATGATCAGTTAACCATTCATCAATCCACAGATTAAGCAGTGGGACAAATACATAATAAGATGTGATGCAGTAACAGATCTCACCCAGAACTGTGATAGCCTGTTGTGGGATTCGAACCTACAACCTTTCGGTTTACACCATTTACACTTTGATGCTTCTGCCTTGATTCTTAAAATTCAATAATTCATGAAAATCATTTTATGACTTGACTTAGCTGAAATTATGAAAAACAATAGTAATCATCAAACGGATTACTGTTTTGGGATTCAAACTTACAACCTTTCAGTTACCAGCCCAGAATTACAGTTGTACCACACAATTAAAATGAGTTGAATTGATCTTTGCAATCTGCAATGAAAATCAACTAATCAACTTTTAAAGCTACAAAAAACAGATATTTCGATTTTTTTTAAAATTAAAAATAAATATTTATGGCAAGCCAGTTTTTTTTTTTCAGAAAGTGAATTCTGTCTGGTAAAATGTACATTCTGAACCCTGATTCCACACAGTCACTGAAATGCATTCATGAAATGCACATAATCGTTTAACCTAGTCATTATAGGAACTCATGCCTGAAAATGATCCTATTCAGCAAGTGAGCTCAACTCCAAGCATGATACAGCTCTAGACAAACTGCCAGCTCTCTGTGTTGTAAAGAGCGTTTCAGTGGGTTGCGATTTGCTGATTGAATAACCATGTGGCATGTTAAACCACTCACTGTTTCTTTGCACATTGACCAAACTTTCGCCAGTGCCAAGGAGTGACGAATAAGGTTATATAAACCTTGGTATCACAGTAGTTACTCTATACAAGGTCAGCAACTATGAATAAAGCAAATAGCTTTACAGCGTGGCTTGGGACTCTAGATCCCTGGGTGCTCCTGTGGAGCCATGCCTGATATGGGTGTGCCAGCACTGGCATCCATTGGTCTTATCAATGAGTCTTTCACTACGGCTGTGTGGTGCTGGGGTGCGGCTGCCAACACTGCCGCCCCAACACAGGGAGGCCTTCAGTGCAGGAAACACAGAGAGAGAGCTAGCCTTTAAATACATAAACTCCCATTTTATACGCCCATGTTAATCTGAAGAGGGAGTGAAAGAGACATTGATAAATACATTATGACCTGATGAGAAATGTTCTTACCTTGGCTTCGCATTTCTTATGAGTGGCTGTTTTGCAGACTGTGGGCGGTAAAAAGAGGGAAATGTGTTGGTCAGGGAGGAATACTGAATAAGTCTGACATAGTTTCATAAGGCTGTAGTGGCATACAGGTAATCTTAGGGAATCCCCTTGGGAACAATAAGATGCGACATCATTTAATAATTTATGTGAGTTTGTATCAGGGATGAATAGTATTAAGATAGCATCTAAAATGTTTCTTCTTTTAATAATGATTATTAAAAATTATAAATCAAAGTTTAGAAAAACTACTTCAGAAAAAAAATACAATTGGTAAAAGTCTAGAAGTCCATAGAATAATGTTATGTTAGTATTATTTAAATACAAATTTAGTAGTTCTTAATATTTTGAATAAGCTTTTATTTCTATATTTTCCATTTTCATTTTATTTTTAGTAATTGTCATGTGCTTTTTTTGTTTATAAATTTTTTATTTAATTTTAATATTTCTATATAGATATATTTTTATCTCAGTTTTGTCTCAAGTAATTTTAGTACTTCAACAAACGTATTTATTAAATTTTTATGTAATTTACTTATTAGCAGTATTCCCGCTTTATTTCCATTACTGAAAATTATTTCTTATAGTTTAATAATTACCATAACATCATTGGCATGGAAAGATATGACGTTTTTTAGAGCTGTCAAAGTTAACTGCATAACTGGATTGGGATTCAGCATGAAAAAATACAAATACAAATAAATTGTAAATTTTAAAATTTGGTAATTTCTCTTCAGTATTATACTTAATTTAAAGATACTTTGAATTGATTTTTCTTTAGTACAGTAATATTAAAGTAAATTATCTAATTTCATAATCAACATGCTTTCTTTATAGAAGCATGCTTCTTCTCAGTATAAATTGCGAGACATATATTTTTTTAGACATAAACATATACATAAAGGGGAACATCATATTTGTGGGTCCTTGGCATCACAAATGTAAAAAAAAACCTGAGATAAAGGCTGAAATGGTCAGATGTTACTCACCTCGACAAAAAGAGCCCAAATTCTCCACGCTCTGCCTGCACACCCCACACTGCCGCTTCTTTTTGAAGGTCTTTTCTTTAAAGACGTGGGGCTCACCCTTCCCTGCCTGGAAAAGACAAACACATTTCAAAAAAGGCTTTGTATTTGACGCTAAACTCATGCTTCTCTCTCAATCACCGTCTGTAATCCTGTCATTTTGCCATTAGTTCAACATTTCTCTAATTAAATCTTCTCTTGCGTTCAGGTCTTCTGCTCAATTCCCTTCACTGACCTGAACTCTCCTCTGGATGTCAGGCCTCTGTCTCTCTTTCCATGTACAGCAGCTCATTTTTCAATGCTGAGAACAAAAACAAAAACCCGACAAATCCTTTTATCTGAAAGTGGCACATCTTGCGGTCAGAAACTTGATGAGGACGCTTTGGTTCACACAAACAACTCTACATAGCAAGCCCACTGTGTAGTGCTTGACTACGAAATACCTGACAACCACATATCCTCCTCAAATACTAATTTGTATGTTATCACTTCTGATTAGGTTCAAGACTAACAGACAGGACAACTCATCATGCAGCATGTTAGTACACTGGGTTTGGTTTGGTTTGGTTTTAACTCTGTATGACGTCCCACAGCAGAGCAGCATAATGCAGCTTTGTGTTTGGATATGCGTTTTTCCATTTGGCAGAGAGGTAGTGGGTTTTAGCACTCTTTTCCACTGTCTCTCTCTCTCGCTCTCTCTCTCTCTCTCTCTCGATCGACCCTGTTTGGACAGCTGGTGAGAAATGCAGCGTGTGCCCGTTAGGTGCCATAGCCACAGCTTCAATAAGCTGGCACCATCACATACAGCCACTGGAGTCCCTCACTCCACAACCATTGTCTTCAGCTACAATGGGCATCTCCAATGAATATATTCCTACAGAACACAATACTTGTGAAGGTGAAGAATCTTTTTTTTTTTTTTAATGTTTAATATATAAAACAGTTAGAAGTACTAATTACTAATTAAATTGGCCTCTGGATGATTAAACAAATGAAACAGGTGAGCTCTAAGCAAGAAACCACCTAGAACATGCTGCCACCCCCATGGCAACACTCTACCAACAACCCAAAATTTAATAACAACATATAACGCGCTAGCAACCATCCAAAATACTCAACTACCCAAATAAGAATTCTAGCAACCACTCAGAACATCATAACACATAGTAACACCCTAGCAACCACCCAGAACATCTAGTAGCACCCTAGCAACCTTCCAGAACATCATAACACATAGTAACACCCTAGCAACCACCCAGAACATCATAGCACATAGTAACACCCTAGCAACCTCACAGAACATCATAACACATAGTAACACCCTAGCAACCACCCAGAACATCATAGCACATAGTAACACCCTAGCAACCTCACAGAACATCATAACACATAGTAACACCCTTGCAACCACCCAGAACATCATAACACATAGCAACACCCTAGCAACCACCCAGAATACTCCGCTACCCACATAACCCTAGCAACCACCCAGCACATCATAACCACATAGCAACACCCTAACAACTATCATATTCTACACTTTCAGAACCTAGCAACCACACAGAAATGCACTAAAACACTTTATTTCATTAGCATACTGCACCTATATAGTTCTTAATAATGATCCTGTTTGATGTTAAAGACATTTTTTTAAATGTTATAATAAATAATTGGTTAAAAGGTAGCTGCTTTGGAACATCACTTGATGTCCAATGTAAAATCTGGGTCCTGAAGCAAAAGCAACTGAGAAGCAAAGGAACATTTGTAAGTGGTGTCAGTACAGCCTGTGCTCTCATCATTCATAACCATTTGTTCTTTGGCTGTACTGTGGCACAAGTCTTCTTCAGTATGACGAAGGTGGTTGAGAAATCTTAGCTGACCATAATTTCTTAATAAGAGAAACTCTTTCATTCACTATGAACAAACATCAGGATCAGCTGCTTCAGACTTTAGCAAATGCCCTGTAAAAGTGCCCCATGACAAACGTTATGTGTTATGCATTAAAGCGTCCCATTTAAACATCCACGGTTACTAAGAAAGCCCTCTTTCTGGATTAATCAAACAAGATCGTCTCATGTTATCCCTCTCAGAGATCTCGGCCAGATCACATTGATTTGCTTGGCTGCTCCAGGAGTTCAGTTTGCCCACCCAAATGAAAATCATCAGCTGCTTTTCCCTTTTCTTTTACAGCTCCTTAATGCTTGGATTTCCTTTCTTTCTTCTAATTTCAGCTTCAAGTTTTTCCCATGTTCACTCTATTAATTTTCCTTAACTTTAGCCAAGGGTCAATGACGTATAAAAGTGTCCACGATAAAGAAAATAAACACACATGTGCCAAGCTCCCAGATGTACTCTGTATTCATGCTGGTTTCACATGGTTTTTGAGAAACTTTTACAGTATATTATTTTCAAGAAAAGTTTCAATTTAATGGTTCTTTTAGTGACATTTTTATTACATTTAATGGCTTTTTTTATGTCAGATATTTTTCAAATATTAATAAATCAGTAAAGCAGTTTTGTTAAGTGATGTAATAACTGATGTGTAATAATTTACATATATGTATATATATGTGTATATATATATATATTTTTTTTTTTTTTTTTTTTTTTTAAGAAATAATAATGAAAAGGCATGACCCAAATTAGGGCCGTCAAAAATTTTTAGTTACATATTCTGGTAAACAATCAATAGAAAAAAGCAATTAATCACATATATTGATATTTGCTAAAATAATTTTTTTTTAAATCCCCAAATTCAGATAATACAAATATAACACATTACTCTGGCAAAAGTTGCTTTAAAAGTCCCATTTGTTTGATTTATTTATTAGTATACCATTGAACATATTCACTGGTCTACAGTATTTTGTCTAATTAATTGTACTACGGTTATATTAAACTAAAAGTTTAAGGTCCTTCAACTCGCATAATTACACTTGAAAAGCTTAAAAAGAAACCATTAAAGCCACCTGACAGAACCCAAATGTACTTGTCCTCTAATTCTGGCCTGCAAGTCAGTGTTTTTGTAATTTAGCCCTATTAAGCATAAAAGTGACCTTTCTCTGCACCCTAATTAGGTGAGCATAGAACGTACACTATAAAGCTTACCTTTCCACTGCTAAAGTCCACAAGGGTCAAGGACCCAAATGAAGAAATAATCAGCGCTCCATTACCTGCACTAAGTAACCCCACCCCCTTTAACCGAGTGTGCAAGATCAAGTCTCACAGGTCTGGCGCTCTCTGAGGTGTGACTGCAACACCCGTCAACAGACTAACCTACTGCCCGGCCGACAGTGTGCCAAGAGTGGCTAGTCAGGGTAGGGACAGCCCCCGGGGCACGGAGCAGAGACAAGGAGGGACTGTTCACTTAATTTTAGCCATCCAGAACAGCATGCCAAAGCTCTCCAGCAAAAAGGACAGCCTTTGAGAGAGAGAAAACCCTCCTTTTCAAACTCAAATGAAAGAACAGAAGAGGAATTGAACAGACAATCTGGATATAAACAGACAGAAATGACAGAAAGCGACAGGCAAGTCCGTATTTTGGGAGAAACGCACACCCACGTACCAATTTTCCCATGATTCTTCACCTCTGCACTTTCTTCTCTTCCATAAATAGCTCCAGCTTTAACAGATCCTCACATTGTGTGCAATATCCTGCAATGAACTGAACTTTGTGTTCCAGCCCAACTCAGTATATGCAAACTATGAATGGAAGCCCAACAAGAACATAAACACCGATTGACATTCAGGAGTCAATGACATATAAGAGTGTCCAGGAAAATGAAAAATACAACACGTGCCAAGTTGATAGAAATATACTCTTTGTATTCATGTTTGTTTCATATGGTTTTGAAAAACATTTATAACATTTTCAAGAAAGGTTTCAATTAAAAAAAAAAAAAAAAAGTTAAAGTAACAAATATCATGTGATATAATTATACATGCAATTATATATTCTTCTAAACAATTGTTATAGTTTTATAAATATTTTGAATCAGTGTTTATTTTATACTTTCAATTTGTTTTAATTTGTTTAATTTTGTTTTGTGTGTTTTAGTAGTTTTTTATGTCTACATAGTTTTTATTAATTATTATTTCAGTTTTGTTATTTTAGTACACCAAATTAAACTAAATGAAAATTTGAAATGTTGCCTTGACAACTAGATGAAATAACATAGGTTTTTATATTTTATTTTATTTTATGAATTTAAATGTTTATTTTTACTGCTTCTTACACCTTAAATCTTCTAATATTTTTAAAACATATATTTAAGTAAAAAATATCTGATAACTTAAATTATATAAATTAAATTAAATGTATAATAAATATATAATTTAAATATATAAATTCATAATTTGTCATATTTTGGGTTACATAATCACACCACATTACATTTGGCAAACTTTGCCTTGCCATAAAAATATAAAAATATCTGACATGACATTTTGACCTTGACGCATAAATGTCCTCTTTAAGATATCTCTTCTTGTCTTAATTGTATAATCTCTCCATTATTATTTGATATCATTTATAATTTTACAACCCGAATTCCGGAAATGTTGGGACGTTGAACAAAATTAAAACTAAAAGAATTTCAAATCACATGAGCCAATATTTTATTCACAATAGAACATAGATAACATAACAAATGTTTAAACGGAGAAATTACAATTTTATGCACAAAATGAGCTCATTAAAAATTTGATGCCTGCTACAGGTCTCAAAATAGTTGGGACGGGGGCGTATTTACCATGGTGTAGCATCTCCTCTTCTTTTCAAAACAGTTTGTCTGGGCATCGAGGTTATGAGTTTCTGGAGTTTTGGTGTTGGAATTTGGTCCCATTCTTGCCTGATATAGGTTTCCAGCTGCTGAAGAGTTCGTGGTCGTCTTTGACGTATTTTTAGTTTAATGAGCATATGTTGCTCTAAAACCTTTATTCACCTTTCAGCATTCATAGTGCCTTCCAAAACAAGCAAGCTGCCCGTACGTATGCACTTATGCACCCCCATACCATCAGAGATGCTGGCTTTTGAACTGAACGCTGATAACACGCTGGAAAGTCTCCCTCCTCTTTAGCCTGGAGGACACAGAGTCTGTGATTTCCAACAAGAATGTCAAATTTGGACTCGTCTGACCATAGAACACTTTTTCACTTTGAAACAGTCCATTTTAAATGAGCCTTGGCCCACAGGACATGACAGCACTTCTGGACCATGTTCACATATGGCTTCCTTTTTGCATGATAGAGCTTTAGTTGGCATCTGCAGATGGCACGGCGGATTGTGTTTACCGACAGTGGTTTCTGGAAGTATTCCTGGGCCCATTTAGTAATGTCAATGACAGAATCATGCCGATGAGTGATGCAGTGTCGTCTGAGGACCCGAAAAGCACGGGCATCCAACAAAGGTCTTTGGCCTTGTCCTTTACGCACAGAGATTTCTCCAGTTTCTTTGAATCTTTTGATGATGTTATGTAGATGATAAGATTTTTAAAGCCTTTGCAATTTGACGTCGAGGAACATTGTTTTTAAAGTATTCCACAATCTTTTTACACACTCTTTCACAGATTGGAGAGCCTCTGCCCATCTTTACTTCTGAGAGACTCTGCCTCTCTAAGACATCCCTTTTATAGCTAATCATGTTACAGACATGATGTCAATTAACTTAATTAGTTGCTAGATGTTCTCCCAGCTGAATCTTTTCAAAATGTCTTCCTTTTTCAGCCCTTTGTTTCCCCCGTGACAACTATTTTGAGACCTGTAGCAGGCATCAAATTTGAAATGAGCTCATTTAGTGGATAAAAGTGTAAAGTTTCTCCGTTTAAACATATGTTATGTTCTCTATGTTCTATTGTGAATAAAATATTGGCTCATGTGATTTGAAAGTCTTTTAGTTTTCATTTTATTCAAATTTAAAAAACGTCCCAACATTTCCGGAATTCGGGTTGTATGCTCCTCCCCAAAATATAAATAAAAAGAAACATATGCCAATCATATGAGATGGTATTCAAGTCACTGTATGTAGGAACTGATTTTTTTCATTTTTTAATTCATATAACAAATAAGAATCACATCACTGACCATTAGACTAATCAAAATGTGCCACTGAGACTCACATCCATTTGTCCCTGTAGTTGGAAGATCAGACTCTAGAAAGAGAAACCACTGCAGATTTGGTGGTGGAGCTTCTAGAATCTGGGCCTCAAAGGTATAAATCCAGCCCACAAACTGGAGAACTGCTCAAATCTCCATCCTGCCTTAGCCACAAATGTTCTCCAAATCAGTATGGCATTAATGTCCAGGGTGCCCCAAGCAGACAGTCCCTGCCATCCGTCTCCCGTAAGTCGCAATAAACAAAAAGCATCTGCGAATAACCACCTTATCAATCACAAAATCGTGCCTGCAACGATGGTGGTCCACCAACAGATGCTACCAATTACGATTTCAAATCATAGAGACAAAGAAACTTCGGCAAGCTGGCACAAACAACAATTCAAGAAAAAACAAATCTAACAGACTATTCAGAAGAATAAACATCAGTGGGGCTGGATGAAGGGAACGGAGATCTGAACTGTCCTCATGTGATGAGCCAATAAGGGAATATGTGAGCACCGGATTAACTGCTGCGATAACCTACACTTGCTGAAAAAGTGCTTTTAATGCCAGAGGAATTAGCTTTCCTGCCCAAAGAATTCAGAAGAGGTGTTTATAGTGGCGTTCGATGCAATGGCCATAAAAACCTGCCATTTTATTTTCATTGCAGATTGAAAGCCACTAGATTTTTACATTTTCTGTCTGTGCAAAACGCACAGCCGCAATACTAGAGGACAGTTGCTATGCAATTACTACACTGTCAAAAATATCCTGTTCAATTTATGCTAAAAAGCACAGCTGTGGCTGCCAGAAATGACAATGTAACAAAGTTTCAGCTATTACAGAATGGCACATTGGTACCTGTATATTTTGCAACTTAAAACTGTATACCAACCCGCTTGAATTATCAAAATCCACTTTGTGCCTCAAAATGTATTGATAACCACAAAAATAATACAGGTGATAAAACAGAAAGCCAAATAATAGGTTTATCACAAGAGGCATATCCATTAAAATATGGAAAACAAACTAATATATAGACGTTTCAGGGTCATACAAAGACAAAAGACCATCATGGTAACACACGACACTAAAATGCATAAAAATACATAAAATAGAAAACAAAACACCCTAATGTACTTTACAGATTAAAAAAAATAAAAATGTTGCTAGAGCATTAATATAAAGCGTTATGGGTGTTTGTTAAGTGATAACTTACTAGCTCAAGTCACAAAAAAACAAATCTCTATAAAATAATCGTCCTTAGTCAATTCATATTCTTTTTCAATGGGTCCCATGCATGTTTTAATACCTGAAAAAAGTCAGATCGCTTAGAAAAGTAAAAGCACATCTCTTTCCATCAAGCCTCATAGTTTTAGGCCTCATTCACATCTGCAGCACAGCATCCTGCTGAACGCACCAAACATTTAGGGTTAATAAAGAATGAGTATCTCAGCTGGGGAGTATAAAAAAGTGTTACAGGCCTTTTTCCTCACTGAGGGGTGGTAAAGGGAGAGCAAGGGAGTCGTGTGTGTGAATACGAGTGTGTGTTTATAAGTGAGTGTGTGTGTGCAGGGTGGGACAGGCACTGGAAGAACAGAGACTGCCTGTTCCAGTGATGAAGTCAGCGTAGCGCCATTACATACTTCCTGCGCTAATCAAATATGTCTCCATGACAAACAAACCCACAATGATCAACACAACACACGCAACATTCACAAACTATTTGTATTCATAATGAGCATGAAAACTATTCAACTACTAGAACTGGTCATCAAAAATCAAATATATTGAATACGGGACGCGTCCCGTTCCATGATGGTTACAGCCCTGCATCCTCAGGAAATGACGGACTAATCTGCACATCCTATTGTGTGAGTTATTATTTGCACTTCCTCCTGTAAGCCCGTCACACACTAAATCACACAGCAGTATATTAGTGTCAGACTGTTATCAAGAACTTACTCTACCGCACAATGTTGTTGTTACTAAATATAACCCAAGAGAAAGCCAAGGGAAAGTCAAGAGACTTTAAGGCCGTCCGATACAAAATATAAAGATAAAATAAAATCACGCACATGTATGTCTGATTACTCATCAGGAATTCCTGTGGTGTGACTTTTACGTGAACCTTCATGTCAGTAAACGTTCGCACACAATAATCTAACGGTGGAGGTTGGTTTCAGACTGTTATGATTGAGCATTTCAATATGAAACTTGAAACTTCAGAAAGAACCAAGTAAAACACACTAATCAGTGACCACACTCATTTTATGACTATACATAAATGGCTCAATATGCTTGTAAAGAAATCCCCCTGATTATGGCTTATATCACATAGTAATTACTTGCAACTTTTTTACTGCTCTAAAATCAACAGCATGAATTATTACAGTGTGTTGCTAAGTAGCACTTCTATTGTACTGCTCTCTTACACATCTATAACTCTTTCCGTGGGCTTTTCTATAAGTTAAACGGTATGATTCTCTTCAAGCAGACCAGTGTGATATAATAAGGTTTGCGTTACATCCGTTTTGTGTATTCAGGTGGATGCACTAAGCTGAAATAGTCCATGTGAGGTCTGATATTAAGTGACAGCAGTGTTGGGTAAGTTACTTTCAAAAAGTAATTAATTACAGTTACTAATTACATCATCAATATTGTATTTAAATTACTTTACTGATTACTCTGTCTGAAAAGTAACTTAGTTACTCAATAAGTAACTTAATTATTCAAATCGCCAATTAGGCTACATCTTAAAATCCCTATAAACCTTAATAGAAATTAAACTGTTTATTCTTTCAATTTGAGTCAAACATAGAATAGTTTAGCCTTTTAGCTTTAACACAACTTTAATACTAAAACATTTTTATAAAAAATGTTAACCATCTTTGGTTAACAAATATAAATACTCTGAAAATATCTGAATAACAAAAAAGCTTAAAAGTTAAACAATACATTTAAGTTTGGTAAGATGTTCAGGAAAAGCCCAACTAGTAAAATCCATACAGGTTTATGTAAAAATAACACGTTAACTAATGTAGGTAAGAATAAATGACAGAAATGATCTTCTCTGCTGAATAAAGCCGTGTCAGATCGCGCTGTTCTTATGAGGTAAATTCCTCATAGCAGGTCTTCTTTCAAAAATGATGAAAATTAGATGAATCTTGATTTTTTTTATTTTTTATCTATCTAGGTGTGGGCGTTTGCGTTGGGTGAGTGACCGTGTATACACACACGCACACACACAATGCATATTTTTCAATTAAAGACAGCATATGGATTTATATGGGCTGGTTTTGGTGCTTGACACCTTTTTATTGGTCATTTTGTGTTTCAAGAATAAGGTTAAGAATTATGCTATTAGTTAGCCTACTTAAATATAAAATGTTTTTCTCTATTTAACAGCATTACAATAGTGAAAGACGTCTTTCTGACCACGTCTCTTGCACGGCGAGATGTTGGACTCATGAAAAATAATCACTTTGTTTGTATTCACCAAAACTGATTTACTGAAGTCAAAACACGGACGGAATTGGCGATAGTGCGAGTAGAGCTCTGCATGGGCCTCAAATTTAGGCCCTGGTCCGGCCCGTGTCCGACAGCTTATCAGAATTACCGACCCGAGCCCGTCTTTTTTCTCCCCTTCTCCCAAAACAGCTTATACTACTGTTTCAGCTATTAAAATAGTTCAGTTTTGTATGTAATGGCAAAATTATTATATTTCGTTTCTTTTTATTTATTTTTTTTTTTTTTATTAACTTAATTTAGAAAAACGTTTGGAGTATTTTTGTTCGTAAATATAGATCATGTATAACGACCAAGCGGCCAGCGGCAGACAGTGAGCTGATCATAGCCTATGTTTGATCAATTTAGCCTTCTCAAATCATCACGACTTGCCTAAAATAAAATCTATAGATATACTAAAACAGTTCAAGCATATAACAATGTTTAAACGTTAAACCTGCGCTAATGTGCGCTAACATATCCAAATTTGTGCGGAGAGTGGAAGCTAAAGCGCGCTCTGCAGGACATGGAGGCACCAAGGAAATCACTTGCATTTTTATTTTTTTCGGTGGAAACAACTTAAAATAGCCTACGCCGTCATTTTATTTTATTTTTTTCCAATAAACGTAAGAGTAATACATCATTCGGAACTGTAAAGGGTCTACTTTTATTTGTGTGCACTCACAATATCAACAAAACGTTGTGCTTTTATTAAACAAAGAAAACATACATGATGCGCTTTCTGCCGTCTCATCTTGAACCGAAGCTGAGCGAATACCTCACAGACATGATAAATATATCTATAGAAAGCTTTAAATTATCACGTAACGAAATAAAAATGAAAACGAAAGCAAAAACTCTTATTATAATCTTAATCATAATCAATAAAGATGCATTTCTCTCTAAAGGCGCCTATATAATAAGGAGACTGCGAGTCAGGATCAGCAACTTCATCCTTGCGACACGGACTCAGAAAACATTAGTTTATTAGTAAATAATTTAAATAGGTCCTTACTATTTCCTGCGGACACATTCATGGTCATGTTTGCTGGGGCTTTGCGGCAAGCTTCAGCCTATTGCGTGCATTTGCGCTGAAGTCACTTGCTCTCGCTGCTGCTGCGGGACACTAAACACCGAGCCGCTCTCAGTCTCGGCAGCACGGTCTCGGCTAATACGAGACGGTTGGCAACCCTACTTATATGTATCTGAGTATTTAAGGTTTCTCTGTGAATCAGGGAAATCTGAAAGTAAATGAACCGGCGCGCGGAGGGTTAACGCCGCTGCATTCAGTTTTATCTTTAGATGGTGAATTTAGATTTCAAATTCAACATTGATTTTAGAACTGTTTAAATTATTTAGTGTATGTAACGCAAGTACTTTATAAGTAACTGTAATTAAATTACCTAAAAATTAACAGTAATCCCTTACTTTACTTTTTCAGTGGATAAGTAATTTAATTACAGTAACGCGTTACACCCAACACTGGTGACAGCTCATAGAAAGTGCATGAGAGAGAGAAACAGAGAGTGAAGTAATTATAATGTAGGTGGCAAATCATATCAACAAGCAACCAGCCTATTGAAAATTAAAGCTTCTTTTACATTCTTCAAATTGTGGTCATTTTTAATGGCTGTTTAGCTGTATTCAGAGCTGTACAGCAGAAGAACATCCTTCATTGACGATCTCACACCAAATCTACTGACTTGCAGCATTATATCCTCTTATTAGACTCTTCTTTTGCATTGCATTTTGCATTATCTTTCTTCTCACAATAATAATGACAGCACACTGATTTTCATGTAGCTGCTTCAAAACACACAATAATACTAACATACCTGTAATGCATATCCAAAATGCATGATATTACCATGGCAATAAACCATTATAATGTTTTCAATAGCAATAACACTTGCTTGGTATTATTATTTTTTTTAATTTAACACATTCATGACAGTGTTAAAATAATAACAAATTAATTTGAAAATGTATTTAATTTTAATAATTGTGTATATTTAAATATATATATATATATATATATATTTTTTTTGGCCACTGCCATGTTGAAAGAATGTGAGAGGCGAACATTCCTTTACCTTACTATAATTGACTTAAAAAAAATTAATAGTACAGGTAATAGTAATAGTAATAGATTCTCTTAATCGTTCCCCCAAAAAACGCTGTCTAGGTAGTAAGCTCACTATGCTTTGAGACACAGCCGTTGTCTCTAGTGAGGCGTTTAATGCATGATGACGCAGTAACTATTAGTTACCAGCTCGTGAAGTCATATGATGACTTTCTTTCTGCTCCAGTTTTCAGCGCAGTTTCACCCCTGGCAAAGAGTGGGAAAAACCAAGGTACGCACTTCCTTAGACTTTCATCGACGACATAACGCAACAAACATACACACTCAAACGCTGGTTTCAAATTAGTTCTTGCCAGACTTAATTAGCAGAGTGATAAAACTTTTAAGAGTTTATGAGGTTTTCATTTGTGGTTATGCAAGGCGTGTAATCACTGTCCCTACAGAAAGAGAACGAGACTTCGCTCATGCTGCTGTTATGCATCTGACATTATTCATGAACATGGAAAGCGTGGACACTGACACAGCAGCAGCAATACCAGCGATTTCCATTTAAAAGCACATACATCTTATACAAGAGTATTTATTTACCATGTAAGACAACAGTGTGCTGTAAAGCTCAGATCAGATACAAAACTACTGTATCATATTTACAGTTAACATGTAATATTTACAGTTATAAACACAAACTAGAATATTTTTTCTCACAAGCACTCACCTATAGGATGCTCTAATACATAAGAGAGGAAAACAACATATCAGATCAATGTTGCGCCTAACATATTATTTGCATAACATACATGCAATAGCATTTAATGTAAATAATTTCAATACATTAACACTAAAGAGATCTAATCACAGCTCATTTTTATGTCCATTTCTTTACATTCAGGACATGTAATCTTAGATCCATACTGAATGAAAATACTTTACCTTGCTCATGTTTTTGGAGAATATTCCAGCTAAAAAAGGTTTCCTTAAAGATTTCATGGGCTACATTCCCAATGAGTCAATGGAGTGGCACTCGACTACTGATGGAGTTGTTTTCTTTACTCTCACTAAACTCATAGTCTGGCAGTGGGAGGAGCTACAGAGGGAAAAGAACACTGTGGAATGTTGTTACTGGAAGCAAACTTTTCTGATTGGCGGCATCCTGAAGAATCGATAGCTGATTGGATGGAACGCAAATTAGAAGCGCCTGCCTTTATGAATGTAGCGCTGGTCTATAACATATCTTTCACTGTAGCATCACTTTCAAAACCATATGCGTTTAGATATTTAGCTCATTTTGCTTAGAATATTTACATGTTTAATTAAGAGTTAATTTTATCATCTACCTGCCATATCATATATTATGTTACATTTATTATTATCTCTTATTCAGCAGGAAACTAACACGGGCATTAAACTTCGCAAAACAAGTTTAGTTAATTATGGAATTAAGTAATACATTATCTTGTTTCTTATATGCATTAGACAGATTTTATTTATTTTTAATGATCAATTTATTCTTACTGTCTCTACAATAATAAATAATAAGCCAGAAAATAGTTTGAAAATCAGTGTAATGCATATTTGTCCGCCAAAAAGTGGAACTTTGAAAGAACTATTGAAAGCACAATAGTGACATCAACTGGTCATATGTGGAGTTACATCTGCAGGCGCGTTCACAAGACATTTCACAAGCAAAGCTCACTAAGTATTATTTAAACGTCCTAAATGTCGCTTTTGATACATTTTTGAAAAGATGCAAGTTCCAAACACAATAAAAAAAATGATAAAGCACCTTCAGCTAGGCCTTATATCAAACACCCCAGACTTAATGTTGAAACGGACAAATTTGTTCCTCATTGGGTTTTGTTTTCGCCAATTAAGAAACATTTTCAAACACTACATGATTAAAATGAATGGCCACAAATCTTAGTGATGAATGCAGTCCATCTGTCCACGAGCAGAATAAACAGAAATGTGCTCTGTGGAATTGCACAGCCAAGTAAATGTGGCTTCAAGCAATGAAGCCCCATACAAACACCTTGTGATATGTGGCAGTGATTAATGCTTTCATGAAATAAGTTCCGTATAAACACAAGAAACACAGAAAACATTACGACTGATATGTTAAACATCCAAATGCATATAAATCAAAGCAATGTATTATTGAATGTAAGTGAATGTTTGTGAAATGTCTGAATTGGAAACGGAATAAAATGTGGAATTATATATATATATATATATATATATATATAATAAAAAAAATATTAAAAAAATCGGTATGATCAAAGAAGGCTGTGAAAATTAATCTGCATTGTTAATCCTTTTGATCTTTTATTAAAAAAAAATTCACAAAAATCTAACCTTTCATTGGATAATAAGAATTTAAAATGGGGGGAAATATTATGAAATAAATGTTTTTCTCAAATACACGTTGGACACAATTACTGGCACCCCTAGAAATTCTTATGAGTAAAATATCTCTGAAGTATATTCCCATTCATATTCACAATTTTGAGCACTCCAGGGTGATTATGAACATGAAATTATCCAGCCATGGCTTCCTGTTTCACAGAAATATAAATAGGAGGGAAAACAAAGCCCAAATTCCCTTAATCATCCCTCACAATGAGAAAAACCAAAAGAATAGATTTCTGATGTGCAGCAAAAGATAATTGAGCTTCACAAATTAGTGAAGTGGCTTTAAGAAAAGAGCTAGAGCAGTGAAAATTTCCATTTCCACCATCAGGGCAACAATTAAGAATTTCCAATCAACATAAAATGTTACGAAACTGTCTGGAAGAGGACGTGTGTCTATATCATCCTAATGCACGGTGAGAAGGAGAGTTTGAGTGGCCAAAGACTCTCCATGAACCACAGCTGGAGAATTGCAGAAAATAGTTGAGTCTCGGGGTCAGAAAACCTTAAAACAAATTGTCAAACAGCACCTACATCAGCACATGTTGTTTGGGATGGTTTCAAGAAAAATTCTCCTCGCTCATCAAAAAACAAACTCCAGCATATTCAGTTATCAGACACGACTGGAACTTCAAATGGGACTGGCTTCTATGGTCCGATGAAACTAAAAAATGAGCTTTTTAGCAGCAAACACTCAAGATGGGTTTGGTGAACACGGGGATAAAAAGTACCCCATGTGTACAATGAAATATACTGCTGTATTTTTGATGTTGTGGGTCTATATTTCTGCTGGAGGTCCTGGACATCTTGTTTAGACGCATGGCATCATGGACTGGAATAACAACAGATAAAAAAATCAATAAGTGACCGACTCTGTATAGAAATCTTATAATGGGCCATGTTTGGATCTTCCAACCGTACAATAATCCAAACACAGACCTGACACAAAACCAAGCTTCTGCTGGCCATTCCAGTCCTCTGACCTGAACCCTGTAGAAAATGAGTGGTGAACTGAAGAGAAGAAGCACCAACATGGAGCTGGGAATCTAAAGGGTCTGGAGTGATTCTGGATGAAGGAATGGTCTCTGATCTCTTGTCAGGTGTTCTCTAACCTCCTCAGGCATTATAGGAGAAAATACAAAAAATATTGAATAAAAGGGTGCCGTTAATTGTGGCCAATGTGTTTTAGAGAAAAACAATTTTTAAACTATTTTTGTTGATTATACTGAGATGTACTGTGCTGTTTAAAAACAGACGTTGGAAGACAAAACCAGGGTACTTATAGAAGAATGATTATGTGGTTATAAATATGTTTTGACTTTTTATTAGACTACTTCTAGATATACTGCCATATCACAAAACATAAAACAAGAAGATAAGAGGTGTTTGAAGTTAATCAATGTAGAGATGAAATGCAAGAAAACAAAGTAGCCTACATGGGGAACAATATGGGAAGGAGAGGGAAGGGAGAGGGAAAGAAAGAGAAAAGGACAGAGAAAGCATGAGTATCAGGTGGGGAGGGGAAATTATACAATCCAATTAAGGAGAGTGAGAGAGTAAGGCTTGTTGAGAAAGGGTAAAGAGAGACGTGTGTAGGACACACAGGCCATGGGAGAGTGTGTGCAGACAGGATGTGGAAGGCACATGGTTGGGGAGAGAGGGGCCCTCCAGCAGGCCGACTGTGAACATTAGAGAAGCACGTCCCGTCCCACTCACCAAACCATGTGCATACAAATTTATACTGTTTACAGAACCAGCGGAGAGAGACTTCTTTGTCTAGAACTCATGTTTAATAATTAAAAATAGAACTGCATTTTTCTGCATTTCCTATATACCTGCTCTCTCTTTTCCATCTCTCCCTGTTCCAAGGTTTGGGATTTAAACAAACCCACAGCACATTACTTTTTGGCAAGTAACTCATCCCATATGTTGGTGCTATGGACATGAGAGATGCCTCAAATCATGCGGCATGTGGAGGAGAGGTGATATTACTTTAATCAGACGTATGCTTTTCACATGACAGATGATAATTAGGGGAAATATATTGACATCTATTATATATTATCAGTATATTATTTCCAAATGGTTTGAATGATTTAACAATTTAAAAAATACTGGAAGACGTTTGTAACAAAGGTAAAACAATAAAATCTATGCACATTTGAAAAGTAGTAATAAATAAATGTAAAAATGTACAACTCATATTAAATTCAAGGAATTGTAACTGTCATTTCCTTACAAAAAAAGCTGAAATCTTTCACTTAAAATCAACTGGTTTTATAAAAATGCCTGTAATAGAAGAAACATCCAATATTTACTCTGATTTGTATGTGTTTTTTAATGAAACGCTGAATCATTATAGAGCTTACATGAAACTGACGCAGAGGAAATTCAGTTTTCAGGTGATATTAACTTATTTTTCTCATATTTATCATCAAGCTCTTCATTGGCACGGTTTTCTCCTTAGTAAAGAAGTAACTAACTTTGATGTTATGATGTTAAAATGAAAATGTCAACAAGAGATTAATTAATTCTAAATAGTTAAAACAAATTATATGATCATACAAATTATTTTTGCAGTCATTTCACTCAGCTTTAATAATAAGTTTTAATGTCAAAATGTCATTTTAAATAATTTAAATTACGATTTTAAAATACTGAAATATTTGTCAGGGGTAAAACAATAAAATCTATACATAAATACAAATATTAAATTGATCAAAGGTGACAATAAAGACATTTATATTATTAAAAAAAAAAACCCAAAAAATGTTTTTGAATAAATGCTGTTCTTTTTATTCATCATGAAAAAAGTCTCAGTTTCCACAAAATATTAAGCAGCACAACTGTTTTCAACACTAATTGTAATAATAAGTGTTTTTTGAACATGAAATCATCATACAGCATATTAGAATGATTTCTGAAGGATCATGTGACACTAAAAACTAGAGTAATGAAGCCTACAATTCAGCTTTGCATCACAGGATATATTCAAATAGAAAACAGCTATTTTAAATTGTAATATTATTTCACAGTATTCCTGTTTTACTGTATTTTTTATCAAATAAATGAAGCCTTAGTAAGCACGAAAGACCCCAAACTTTTGTGGACAAAAAGTGAGAAGGAAGAGTGAAAAAAGGTGCAACTGGAAGAGAGTTGGCTGTGGAGAAATGGAGCAGGATCATTACTCACAGACAGCCCCCCCAGCTGTGGAGGTGGAACCGTGTGTCAATGGAGCCACGTTTCTGCCGCACAGAGGAGACCTGTGTTACCGCAACACCTAAAATCACTCAGAATAACAAAACAGGAAGTCCCGGATATTTAGAAACACCTGTGGCCAAGTCAACACATACACTTTTACATCTTAGGCCCTTTTCAAATGAATGCATGCTTTGGAAACACAAATTTGCCGTGTGCTGATGTAATGTTGACCAACAGTTTTGGGTGGAATGTTTGAGGGAGAACACAAACATTATTTGAAAAAGAGGATGCTGAGAGAGAAAGAAAGAGAGAGATGAGAACATGCAGAAAGAGGAAATGGAGGGAGGGGTGAGCGCAGGAATGATTGCGTACAAAAGAGCCAAGCGCTGATTAAATACAGCTGTGGAGGGAGAGAAATAGATGATGGAGATAGAGTAGAGAAAGGGAGGAGACTGAGGCAGGATGGTGAGGAGGGGATGGAGGGGGGGGGGATTCAAAGAAAGGGGCGTGCTAGAGATGAGGAAAAGACAGAGAAAGACAAAATCTGAAGACACAGGAATGGGTCCACTTTTGTGGACTTTTAGAAAACAAACTTGCTAAAACACTTAATTGTTTAATAAAATGAACATAAATGCTGTCATTTTTGTTATTTTTATGAAAGCCATAATCATTTTCACCACAGTGTCATTTCCATCACATCTCAAATCATGTCTTGTGATTAATAGACTTATGTCGTGGAAATGACATTTTTTACATCTTTCAAATAAAATACAGACTCCTGTGTCTTGCTAACAGATAGCAATTCTTGTGAAAAAAACCAAAACATAAAATACACTTTTTTTTATTTGACAACAGTGCTTGACTGGCAATGACACACAATAAAATGTTTATCCTGATTTTCTTTTTCTTTAACATCATCATGTCTAATATTTCATCTCAAGTTCTTCACTGGCACTTTTGTCTATAAATGAGTATATTAACCTTTGATAAAACAGTAATTGTCAAAATTATGATGAAAAGTGAACAGAGGGAATAAATAATAACAAAATAAATTCTAAATATAAGTATTAGTTCACTCTGTTTTCATTATTTAAAAAATGGTGTTAAAATGTAATATTTTAGAATGGATTTTAATATTTCATATTACAATTTTTACAATATTAATATTTTAAACATTTTAAGAAGTCTGGGTATGAGACAAATATAAAACAACATTTATGCATGAAGGCATTTTAAAACTATTAAAAAATAATTTACATTTTTTTTTACCATAAAAAAAGCTGAAATTTTTATACAAAAATGACTGTAAGGCAGAAGAAACACAGAATATTTAAAGTGATTGTTATGTGTTTTATGAAACGCTGAATCATATCCCTCTTCTCATTCTCTGCCCATTTCCCAACTCGCTCCCAAAACATTTACAGCACTGCACAAACTGCAGCGGGCAGATGTCAGGGCGGTATTCCGAATGGTGAAGGAAAGCAAACAGAGAGCAAAGAGATTTCAGACAAAATTTGTTTTTATGACCCCAGAACACTGGGGCTTTGATGAAGTGGCACTAAAAGGACAGGGATGGCTTTCCTTTTCCTTTCAAGTGTTTCCAGTTCACATTCCTCATTGCACACAAGATTTTTCTCATGTTCTCTCACTACACACACATCCTCATTCTGTCAGAGTAACACCCTGATGTCTGACCATGTCCTCCTGAGAATACTCAGATAGTTACATGCTGTAGGTATGTGTAATACAGCTTTACAGAGCTTGATTTCAAATGAGAATAAGGGAATGTGATCCAGAATTCCAATGTATCCAATGTGAGCAAAACTTGTTATGCAGTTACTACACCCCGGTGTTCTGGGTGGTTTCAGTTGCCTAAATTGTAATTAAGATTGCTCAGAAATGTAAAAGTTTTGGTATGTTTGTGTTGATGTTTTAATATTTATGTGCATGTTGGGATCGGTGGAAGAAATGAAAACATGTTTATGTCCCTGTATGTGCTTTATACCAGCAGCATGCATGAGTGTGTGTTCCTGGGAAAAACAGAGCCTATTTATACATTGACCAGGCATTTTCCTGTGCGGTGTTTATAGTGGATGCCTGTGGATTATGGCTGCAGTAAACTAGCACTTGTTAAAGTTTCTGTCATTCCATGGATATTCTAGGAATATACCATAATTCCCAAAGAGCGAAGATAAACAAAGTGCGTAGTTTGTGAACAACTGTGATTTTAGATTGCAGAGAAAAATGGAAACTCAAATGCACATAATGCACAGCAGTTTGCTGGATATTAATTAGAACTAGCAATGGACTGAAATAATGCTCTTAATAGAAATTCATCACTAAAAAATATTTGATTAATCAAGGGTTTGGTAAATTTTGCTCAAAGGAGCCTGTCACAACTTTTGAACAACAAACAAAAAACATTTTGAAAACAAAACAAAAAGACAAAATAAAACAAATAAAATGAAACAAAACAAGATAAAATTAAACAAAAACAAAATTAAAATAACTATAAATAAAACACGACAATAAATAAAACAAACAAAAAACAAGAAAAAACAACAGACAATAAAAAAATTCAAAGAAACAAAATAAAACAAAACAAAATTAAGAATAATAAAACAAAAGACGAAAAACAAAACAAAACAAAATTAAAATAAATAAAAAATAAATAAAAATAAATAAAATAAAATAAAATAAAATAAAATAAAATAAAATAAAATAAAATAAAATAAAATAAAATAAAATAAAATAAAATAAAATAAAATAAAAATAAATAAAAAATAAATAAAATAAAATAAAATAAAATAAAATAAAATAAAATAAAATAAAATAAAATAAAATAAAATAAAATAAAATAAAATAAAATAAAATAAAATAAAATAAAATAAAATAAAATAAAATAAAATAAAATAAAATAAAATAAAATAAAATATGGCTTTAGGTGCAAGTCCTAGACCAAAGTTCATATTCACCAAACCCAAGTTCTGTTCCAGGTCAAAGTGAGCATCCAGAAGTATAGCTCTCCCTCAGAGACCAAGAAGAATGACACAGAACGTAAGACAGCCTGGAGACCTCACAGACTGATAAGACAGAGACTGGAATGAAGCCTTGGTATTCGTCACACTAAGACAATAGCAGCTCAGAGAGGACAAGATTCTGACAGGCTAAAGCCTCTCTTTGTTAAATTACAAAAAACAATAAATAGCCAAGAGCAATGAATAATGCAATCTGTAATGAAAGGACACAATGATTGATTTGGTGTGAAGAGTAAGTAATGCATCGGTGCAGCTTAGTGGTTAAGGATGTGAAGGGTCGTAGGTTCAGATCCTGCGAGGGTTGATCTATGAAGCCCTTGACTAAGACACCAAAACTTTGGTTGCTCCACTGGGGCTTAGAAAGCATCAGCTAAATGTCAGATTGCTTAGTTAGATAGCATCATAAAAGAGTTATATGCTTGCATAACACAGTGTTTCATTATAGTCTCATCAGCAGACCAAAATCCTCCTATACGTGACATGATCATACACTGATTTAGGAGTATTACCATTAAACTCTGCAACCACAGCAAAAGAAAAGTAACTAGCCTGGTATTAAAATGAAAAATGTCTGTAAAAACAAACATTATGGTTACAATAGTAGGAGGAAGCATTCAAAATAAACCACAGCCTTATGCAAGTTTGCTATTAAAATATCAACGGGACAGTGGATGGACTCTTTTACAGTCCCATACTGACAAGACTAAAATGTGTGTGTGTTTGGCCACAGATGACGGACCTGCGGCGAAATATTAAAGTGGCATGGCTGAATAACTGCTGAGAGAGACATATAATGATTCCCAGGCCTGCTTCACATGATCAGCTACAACTTTGTGACGTCATACAGAGGGCTCGAAGTTCCCACGCTGCACTACACGTGAACGAGCCTCGGGGACCAGACCATTATAGACTTTCACTCTCAGGCATGTAAACACACAATCAAGCCCTCCTCAAGTTTTCCATCCCTTCTTTGTCAGTGTCAACAATCAGGGAGACATTGTTACTCCAGAACACACACGCTCATCCTCACAAAAGATCTGAACAAACCCCTAATCCGAAGTATTTAGCTCTAGCATGTAACTCATCCCACATTCTGTTTGTGTTACGGATATGAATGATACATCAAATCATGCTGCTTTTTGAGGAAAGGTGAGATATTTCTTTTCTAAGGGACCAGATTTTGAATTTTTTTTATTTTAAGGTCTAGTTCTCACTATTAACTACAACTTTTGTCTCAATAAACTCCTAGTTTGCTGCTTATTAATAAGGTAGTTGTTAAGTTTAGGTATGGGGTAAGATAAAGGGATGGTCATGCAGAATAAGGCATTAATATGTGCTTTGTAAATACTAATAAACAGCCAATATGCTAGTATTGCATGTTATAATATGCATGCTAATAGTGAGAATTGGTTCTTAAAATAAAGTTTTACCGATTTTCACATTGTGTACAATAAAATGGGTGAAAAACATCCCATAGACTTATTATAAACCAAAGGAGGGATCTAAGTCATATCCAGCATAGAAAAATTCAGACATTTAGAGGTGGGCTATTTTGCCTTGGGGTTACATAGAATACCTTAACAACCATGCAGAACACCGTAGCAACCACCAGAATACCCAAGTAAAACTCTAGAACACCCTAGCAAGTATGTACAAGAGGAACCATCAAAAGTACCATAGCAATCAAAAAATGATTAATAAAAACATATGGTCAGCTGAAGACTCACCAGTTTTCGGAGAACTTGACCAAGAGACATATCACAAAATTTGCAAAAAATATATTTTGCTAAAATTAGAAATAAATAATAGGGAACAGACACTGTCTTTCAAAGAACAATTACAAATAGCATAGCAACCACACAGAATACATTAACAACCACTCAGATCATCTTATTAGCCACTGAGAATACCCTAGCAACCACGCAAAATACCCTAGCGACCCCCAATAATACCTAAGCAAGTTCCAAAATGTGTACAAATCTTTTTTTCAATAACATGATAAACACATGAAAAAACAAACCAAGAATAAAACAGTTCTAGACCCTCTATATGTACCAAGCATGTAAGTGCACAACATATACGTAGGCTAATTGCAAATGCATCCTATCTGGTGCTGTCCTGCACTACAAAAGAATAACTTCACTCATAACAACAACTTGCGTAACTTCTAACTGACCCCAGCTCCTCACATGGGTTTCACCACAAACAGAGTCTTAATCTTTCGACACTGAGGCACACAAGTAAACATGTTCTCGGAACTCTTCACCTGTAAGTGAATTCTGGAAGTACCCACCTTGGTCAGCCTCATGTTTCCCCTGGATTTTGCTCTCTCCCTCCTTAAAGACCCTCTCACTGGTACCGGATCTGGCTCGTCCCCACAGCTATCCGCACTCAGGGCACAACCCATATAGAGATCTGGACCCTGCTGGTCCGTCTCTCCACACTCGCTCTCACTGGATGAGGTTTCCCGAGCACACAAGAGCAGCTGTTTTTGTCCGCTCACTCGAGGCCCTTCCCCTTTTCCTGGCTTTCATTCAAACACACACACATGTTCGCCAGTTCACACTCATCTGTCTCTCGTGAGCACACATATGTAAACAAAGGTGAGAATATGCCCATTAAATCAAAAGTCTATTAGCACTCTGAAAGCAGCACGCGCACGGTCAGCCAAATGTACACAACTCACAAGCCAACATCCAGAGTATATCAGCCCCCACCCCCTACTTTTCCCAGAAACACACACACCATTGTGCTCAAGTTCTCTGTCTTTCAGACTGTAAACAGACATATGCTGACTTCTTTTTTACCTTCTTAACTGAGATTATGCTATGCATTTTTTACTTAATTGCTTATTTTTAGTGTTAGGAGAACATCAAATGATGCCTTAAATCATGCAGGTTGTGGGAAAAAGGTGTGCTAGTACTTTTCTAAAGAAAAAGATTTATGAATTTCATCAGGTGGACAATAAGATGGGGAAAAAGTCCCATAGATGTACATTAAAGCCATATATAGATAGCATAATGTTATAGAGACTTTGAAAACCCTAGCAATCACCTAACAACTTGCAACCATCCTATCATCCTCCCAGGACACCCAGGTAATCACTTAGCAACACCCTATCATCCAGACATGACACCCAGGTAATCCCTTAGCAACACCTTATCATCTACCCATGACATCCAGGTAATCACTTAGCAGCACCCTATCATCCACCCAAAACACCCAAGTAATCCCTTAGCAACACCTTATCATCTATCCTTGATACCCGAGTAATCACTTAGCAACATCCATACAATCCACCCAAAACACCCAGGTAATCACTTAACAACACCCTATCATCCACACGACACCCAAGTAATCACTTAGCAACACCTTATCATCTACCCATGATACCCGAGTAATCACTTAGCAACACCCATACAATCCACTCAAAACACCCAGGTAATCACTTAACAACACCCTATCATCCACACATGACACCCAGGTAATCCCTTAGCAACACCTTATCATCCACCCAAAACATCCAGGTAATCACTTTGCAACACCCCATACAATCCACCCAAAACACCCAAGTAATCACTTAGCAACACCTTATCATCTACCCATGATACCCGAGTAATCGCTAGCAACACCTAATCATCTACCCATGATACCCGAGTAATCACTTAGCAACACATTATCATTCACCCAAAACACCCAAATGATCACTTAGCAACACCCCATACAATCCACCCAAAACACCCAAGTAATCACTTAGCAACACCTTATCATCTACCCATGATACCCGAGTAATCGCTTAGCAACACCTAATCATCTACCCATGATACCCGAGTAATCACTTAGCAACACATTATCATTCACCCAAAACACCCAAATGATCACTTAGCAACACCCCATACAATCCACCCAAAACACCCAAGTAATCACTTAGCAACATCTTATCATCTACCCATGATACCCGAGTAATCGCTAGCAACACCTAATCATCTACCCATGATACCCGAGTAATCACTTAGCAACACATTATCATTCACCCAAAACACCCAAATGATCACTTAGCAACACCCCATACAATCCACCCAAAACACCCAAGTAATCCTTAGCAACACCTTATCATCTACCCATGATACCCGAGTAATCGCTTAGCAACACCTAATCATCTACCCATGATACCCGAGTAATCACTTAGCAACACATTATCATTCACCCAAAACACCCAAATGATCACTTAGCAACACCCTAGTAACCTCCCAAAATGCTCTAGTTATCAGCTGATAACACCCAATTAACTACATATGAGTGCTAAAAAACACTTGAATCTGAAAATGTTTTCTCCACCAGTTTTCTCCACATCATGTAAATGTGATTTCTTGATAAAATCAGGACCAAAGTATGGCTTTAAAATGAAGATAAATAAATAGACAAATAATCTCCAGGGGCAACAATGAGGAACATGCAACTCTTACCGATCTTCAGACCTCAAAGGAGTTTCTCATGCTAATATCATGCTAAATATCTCTGGATTCCACTCATCCATTTACTCATTTTTCCTCGCATATTTTCCCAGCATTCTCGTGAAGCAGGCCAGCTGAAACCACCACTATCCACCAGGAAATGAAATGGCGTATCAGACCACAACAACCATTGCTGGGAAGCGAGGGAGGCCGCAGCTCTGCAGGGTTTCAGGCTGAGCTGGTATGCGAGTTGGCAGTGTTGATGTGTAGCTGCTGGGCTTAGGCTGTGTAACTGAGAACCCGTGTGAACAGAATCAGCCCTTCGGAGCCGATTTACCCTGACAAGGCCTCCCAGAGTCAAACTCTCTATCTCTGCCTCTCTAAGACAATTTTTTAGCTGCGTGTTTTCAGTTTTCCAGAGGACATTTTTTCTTTTCTTGAAGTACGATAAGAGATGAAGATGGAGAGGAGAGGAGGGGGTTGGGGTGACATGGTGGCCTGTGGGACTATTAAATCGTACCCCTTTTAAGGCAAATTCCACTCATGCCTCCTCGGCCCCTTTTGTTTCCCTCCCTCCTCTTTTCCTGTTCTCTCTATTTCTCCGAATGCACACTTAGACCAACTCTCTGAACACCAATGTCCCTTTAACCACTTTATCAGGTACAACCATGTTGTTGTGACTTTACAGGTCCCCAAGAGACCTGCCTGGAAATATCATCAATTGAAAATTCTGGAAAATAACATTAACAGATCAGTCATGTAGCATGTTTACATGCAGCCTAGAAATCTGTTAGGACTTGATCCAAATGAAATTTTAACCTGACTGAAAGATGTAATCTTAAAGAAATAAATTTAAAATTCTATGATTTATTACCTCGTCGTTCCAAACCTGTATGACTTTAACTGAAATATTGTACCAATGTTGCTATATGTGCCAGCTCATACAAACAACTGAAACAGATTAAAATTGCACATTTCACCTTTAAATTCGCACACTCTCATTTCATCAAGATAAGCTCAGACAAAACTATGGCCATGCAAGCACTTTTTCCATTAAACTAAGTGCAAGGAAAACTAACGGATATATAAAAGAAAAAAAGCAAAGCCAGGCATTTTTAAGAGTAATACATCACCATACGCAAATAGAGAACTGAATGATCTATGGACTGATCCTAATGAAATGTGTTTGTCTGATAAACAGATTCTGGCACCTCATGAAGTCGATGAGCCTAACATACAGCTCTCAGTGAGACGCATCTTTCAACACCTGAAGTGATCGCAGCAGGAAAATGCTCCAAAATGCTATAATCTAAAAAACAGCCAGCTGCCAACAGCTGCCGAGCACTTTTTGGCAGGGAACATCCTCCTGGCAGAGGCCTCGGCAGACATAATTCTCACTATCTGTTAATGGTGTGGGGCTTTTCAAGCAAGGAAACAGAGAACAGAGAGACAACACACTGACCAGATTAATTATGAACTGAGTGGAAAAGAAAGGATTTAAATAGGAGTCTACAAATGTCTGACTGGACTTTCGAACCTTTTTTATTATTCTGATTGCTGCAAAAAAAAAAAAAAAAGGAAGAAGTATAAGGAGTTGTATGAGAAAAGCTGAAGAGACTGCTTAAAATAGAACAAGAAAACAAAGACTGCACGGTCCAGAAAAGGAAAGATAAATAGACAGACAGGGGAAGATGAGAATCTAAGTGAACACTCGAGACAGCATTTTTATTCTGCATTGGCCTAAGCAAAGATACTACAAGCAATTGCATACAAAAACTAATGAACTGAAATGGTTAAAGCAAACAAACAGCACAGCCCATAGTCCTCCTGTCAAAGAGCTTACAACATGCAATCTATGTATTAAATATTGGTACATATCCCAAGAAAGCACAACTGGTCCTTGCCTGTTCAAAACTCCCTACGATACCTGAAGTCTTGAAAATAGTTGTTCAATGCATTTCTACTGTATGCAGTTGCTAGGATGTTTTAGACGATTCTAGGTGTTCTAGGGCAGTGGTTCTCAACCAAGTTCCTGGAGCCCCCCCAACACTGCACTCCTTTGCCTGACACTCCAGGTATTGGAGTCTCATGAGCTAAATCAGGAGTGTTTGATTAAGTGATTAACATGCAACAGGTGCAGTGCTGGCGAACATTGTTGAAAACCAGGGAGAGAAAAGTATCAGGAAATTTTAATTCTGGAAGTGAACTAATCCTTTAACTTCAACCAGCAACAATACACTTGCTAGGAAGTTTCTAGGAATTCCGAAGACCTTGATTAGCTGGTTCAAGTGTGTTTAATTTGAATTGTGGCTAAACTCTGTGGGACAGTGGTCCTCAATCATATCCTTAGAACTCTTTAGAGGAAGTAAAACCCCAAGGTGCTTGCAATAGTTTTTTAACTTCTAAAGCCGTCATTTAACCCTCAGCATGTGCTGCAATACTTGAACTGATCCACTAGATGTGGATGATCTCACAACACATCCCACCTACAGAGGGTGTGTGAGAGACTGAAAAGGCCACCTATTGTTTATACAAAGCCATGACCTCAACACCCTCGGAGTTTACAAGAAAATTTCCAAGTTTACCACAGCGTATTTCACAGTCTCCTCCTAAACAAGTGGTCAGTTTTCACATACTGTCCTGCAATCTTCCAGGGCTTGGGTTACTTCTTTATTTTTAGACCTCGACACTCTTGAGCATGCTGACTGAGAATGAAACCAATTGTGCTCAAAGCGGGGTGGGTGCGAGATCTCGAGGACCATAATTTATAGTCACTTTTTCATAAACAGGGAAGACTGGGAAATCTTGCCAAGTTCTAAGAAATGTTGCACCACACACCAATGCCAAATAAAGCAAAACTCGTCAGGCATTTGACCACACAACAATAACACGGTCTCAAATGCAACAGAAGTACATTTTATTTTATGTTACTTCACCAGTTGTTTGTTTACCTTCAGTTTGAAGTAGCTCTGCCAAGGACAATATATTTTAAAGATATATCTTGGCTACAGAAGTGTTTGCAACTACTTGGTTTCTGCATTAGGCTATGCGCTGTTGCCAATTTTGTGGCCACAAAAATAGTTTCCATATGTATGGTGACCAACTTCACCTGATTAACCTGGGGTGACAAGAGCAATCAGACTAAAACTTTGCAGTTCTGGTCATTATAACAAATATACAAATTGCAATAATGCTCCCTAGTGCTTCCAGTACTCTAGTGTAAGATCAGTGAATAAACAAATGCTAGGCTACAAACAGACTGAAAGAGCAATCTTCTTTTAGCATTTAAAGATATGGTCTTGTGGTTCGAGGGAACTTGACTGAATTTAAAATGGCTGGAAAACAGACCTGAGTGCCAGAAAGGAAAGGGAAAAAAATAAGTCGTCAATACCGTGTCACTAAAGCAGAATACAAAAGCTGCGTTGTGCTCCGACTCAAGGGTACAAAAGGAAAATGTGCGGCATTTAGCTATAAATAGTGGTTTACAAGAAATGCGCAGATGTTGAGATGCCACTACAAACATCCTGTGGCAGTATCTGCACATGTCTAGAATCAGAAGTACGAGTCGATGAATATTAAAAAAGTATTTTAAAAAGTTTTTATCTCTGGAATAAATGTACACAGAAGAACAATCGCAATAAGACCAGAAACATGCATTAGGTTTAATTGTAATTTCATGCTGACTTCAATGCGGCCCAATAAACACAGCTACTGAAAGAGAACCAGGCGGATGTTCACCACATGAGAACTTCACAGATCAGAATAGAATGATATGAAAGGCAGAAACCCAAAGATGCTGAGAAAATGTCAGAGATACACCACATGCGCAGATGTTCTGAGAACATGGGGTTCCTGTTCTCCCGTCCGCATCCCACGGCCCTGTCTGCTTCCTGTACTAGGAACAGAGACGACCCTTTGGGGCCTGGGCTCAGTTAATGAGGCCTGAAAGGCCGGGGTGAAGGGCACATTCTTTGGCCTCCGTCCAGCAGAAGGTCACAGGATGAAGGGGGTGTTAAAGGGACGCACAGCATGAGTGGAGTAGTATTTATCATAGTTTGATGCGTGACGTCGAACGGTTCCGAGAAGCAATCTGTCCAAAAACATTCTTTTAGCATAACTTGCTTCCTGTTTTAACTCCCTTCAGTTAGTAATTTGACTTTAAGTAATTAGCCAGTGTAAAAATGCACCAACCTACCAAGCTATTCTGAAAGAAGTACTCAGTTATGCTTCAGGGCGAACTGTTCATTTTTACATCCTTTTCCCTCTTTAATAACATCCCCATAATGCCAGGATTAATGAAACCTTGTTCCACTGGAATTTTCGTGGGAAATGAGAATTGTCAGAAACTCCAGCCCTCCAAGCTTATATCCAGGATATGCACACAAACACCAAGTGCTAGTTTTGTTGCAGCCGTCATGCCTTGCAGTATCAAGGCTCTGGATCCTTTGAACATAGTGGCAGGCCAAAGTCAGACTGAATGACTGCTGACCTTTGACCTCAAAGAATACCAATGGTCCAGGAGACATAGAGCTTGAGGGGGAGAGCTTGCATTAAGGGTCAAAAATGGATACTCCCTAAGTGCCAAATTAGTAGAAATACACTTCATTTTTAAGTCTGGGTGATACACAAGGAATATTCTTCAAATGCCATCAATATTTGTCACAAATATTTAACCCAGAGCTAAATTTTTGGACCCTAGAGATTCTACTAATAATAAACATTTTCTGAGCAGCAAATCGGCATATTATAATTATTTCTAAAGAATCATGAGACACTGAAGACTAGACTAATGATGCTGAAAATTCAGCTTTACCATCACAGGAATAAATTACATTTTAAAATACATTCAAATAGAAAACGGTGACTTTAAATTGCAAGAATATTTCACAACATTACTGTTTTTACTGCATTTTTGATCAAATAAATGTAGTCGTGGTGAGCATAAGAGGCTTTTTTAAAAACATTACAAACAGTAGTGTATGTAATGCACACTTTAAGTTGATCTTAAACACTTTAAATATAGTATTTAGCAAATATCCATTAATATCCATTTTATTTTTATTTAATATACTATATATTCTTAATATCGGCCATATATATACACGCACAAACAGTTATTTATAAAAATATTCTGAGATACAATTTAATTCACAATATCCTCCAAAGCATTACTGACTCAATGTAGTCTTTTATTGATTTTTTTTTTTTTAGATGGTACACAGTTTAAATCAATAAGCAATTCATGTCACTACCTTTAAGATATAGGCTCAACCCAAAGCTGCAGCAGTCTCTTTTGTAGAAACATTGAGATTCAGAGGAATACGTCAATTCCTATTGCACATCAGTCCAAAGGAGTGGCTTAAAAAAGTCCTCAAAAGGATAAGTGAGAAAATGGGAGACTCCTGCTTAAAGCAGCGCAGAGAAATATCAACCCAAAACTAACAGATTCTGATCCGTTGCTGGCCGTTATTCAGCACCTGTTATCCCTGAATACAAATCATCAGACCTGTCGGCCAATGCCAGTTTAAGACATAAAACCAAGGTTGTGAGATTTATAACCAATGGGTGAACAATGCAGGTCACGGACCCCTTTACTTGACCAGAGATCTTTCGTTCTTTCAGAAAGCCCTAACGTTCCGGGAAAACATTCATCTTGTGGCACTTTTCCCCCGATTCTACACTCTCCCACCACTCATTGTGCAATCAAGCTAACGAAAAATGCACTCAACTTATAATGTATACAAGAGCAGGATCCCTTTCATGAGTATTGTAATCCCCCCCAAAAATGTATTAGTCATAAGCATTCATCACTTTAAAACGAGTCCTGTGTTTTCCCACTAGGTTTTCGGTTCAGTCCTGAAGAGGAAGGGGTTGCTCTAAAAATGGGTTTTTGCTCTCAAAGGGCTCATATCTGGGTCCTTCAGTGCTGCATGAAACAAAAGCTGTAGGTTTAATTTGTAATTCAATTTAGACCGTCGTCCGTGCAGTCTGTCCACCTCCTAATCTCCGCCCTCCTCTTCATCTCCCTGCTCCCCGTCCATCAGCAAGGCCGCGTATTTACTGGCTGAACTGAATTTCTGTTGAAACAAAAAGGGGATAGTGAGACGTAACCAAAACACTGCTGGTATTTGAGGTTCATATGTGCTTTACGGTCTCAAAATCAGGTGATTTTCATTTGAACTGTGGTTTTGACTGCTCTTACTTTGGTTAGCGGATGTGAGAAATTGAGCTTTAAGGAATCAAACTTATGTTAGTTATGGTTTGTGCCTATAATTGGTGCAACAAGTGTAATTGGAAGTAATCAGCATTTAAAAGGATATGCAAGCCATATGGAATTTTTCTTTTCTACAATACGAATTTGTGTTTTAGTGCCTTTCAGAGCAATTCCTTTTGAAAAAAAAAAAATGGGTCCAACTTTATATTAGGTGTCTTTAACTATTATGTACTTACATCAATAATAGTTCTTGTGTTCATGTTGTAGTGCAAATCACTTCTGCTGCTATTGAGATGGGATACGGGTAAGGTTAGGGACAGATTTGGTGGTATAGTTAGGCTTAAGGGTGGATTAAGGTGTAGGGTCAACACTGTAATTATAGATACAACTACAGAAATTAAATACAGATGTAATTACAGGAAGCTATTTTTAAATATCAGTACAATGTAAGGTCCCACTTTATATTAGTCTTAGCTACTGTGTACTTAAATTTAAATTAATCATTTGGTACAATGCACTTATTGTGAACATACATGTTTTTACATTGTACTTATATTTTTAAAAACACCTATGTAATTACATTTGTAATTAATTTCTGTAATTACATTTAGAATTACACCCTTAAACCTACCCATAACACCAAACCTGTCCCTAACCTTACCCGTATCCCACCTCAATAGCAGCGGAAGTGTTTTGCAGTACAATATGAACACAATAAGTATACATTGTACTTATTTTTTGATGTAAGTACATAGCAGTTAAGGCCACCTAATATAAAGTGTAACCCAATGTAAAAACATATGTACACAGTAAGTGTATTGTATCAAATAATTAATTTAAATGTAGTTTAGGGCTGCAAAACGATTAATCGCATTCAAAATAAAAGTTTGTTTACATACTATGTGTGTGTACTGTATATTTGTTATGTATATATACACATGTATATATTTAAAAAAAAAAAAAAAAATTGTATGTATATATATTTATACTTGTATATAATTCATATTATATATAAATATTTTATATATAAATATAAAATGTTTTCCTTAATATATACATGTATGTGTGTGTATTTATATATACAGTACATAATAAATATACACAGTAGGGGTGGAAAAAAAAAAATCGATTCTCCAATGCATCGCGATTCTCTCTTCAACGATTCTAAACTTTTCAGAATAGATTCTGAGCTTGTTTTTTTCCCCGCCTATGAGACAATCGCGGCAGCTTCACTGCATAGGATATGCGCTGTGAGACACGTACGTATTGCTGGACAGTGTGTGCTTCCAGCCGCTGTTATTTTTTTTTCACTTTAGATATGCTTTAATTTATGCCGTTTGGAATGCAGTACATATTAGATGTGTACTGACAGACTTTCAGGTGCACTTTATGTATTGTCCTGAAGCACTTCAAAATGCACTTGCATCTCCGAATACTTTTATACGAAATTGATGTAAACACAGTCAGTTATGTTTTCAGAGCAGGACAAAACATTTGATATGTCGAATTAGATCTGTGCATTAGTGTGAATGCAGCCTGTTAAAGCTGCCAGTATCAGTAATAATCAAAGGGCAATAATGCTGAGGAAAAAAGAAAAACCCACAACTATGACTGTCGGTAAACTTTCGGATACTTAAAGAACACTTATTTTAAATAGGTAATTATATTAAAAAGTAGCCTGCTTATGTAAATTAATTTAAAAAAATTATATAAATATTGCACAAAATAAATTTGATATAAAATTTATATGAAAATGTAGCCATGTGCAATGCCATGTAAAATTGAAAAATGAGGATGTGATGCATGGTGATATCGAATTGAACCGCGCCACAAGGATACGCTGTTTTCGTTCAAATCAAAGTGTAAAGAACATAGAAGACGTATGTGCACAGTTTGCGTTCAGCAGATATTCTCCAAAGTGGCGCTACGGTGACACGGAGGAGACGAATTGTTGAATAAAGTCATTATTTTTGTTTTCTTTGCATACAAAAAGTATTCTCGTAGCTTCATAACGTTACGCTTGAACCACTGATGGCAGATGGACTATTCTGACGATGTTTTTCATACTTTTCTGGGCCTTGACAGTGTTAATTGTTTGACAGTCAATGGGACAGTCACAAGCCTCCCGGTTTTCATCCAAAATATCTTAAATTGTGTTCCGAAGACGAACAAGCTTTTACGGGTTTGGAACAAGATGGGGGTAAGTGATTAATGACAAAATTTTCATTTTGGGGTGGAGTAACCCTTTAATACCAGGGGTAAACAGCACCTCTTATCTATATGGGGCTAGTCCAAATTTTAACCTCTAACTTGTTATTCCATGTTATACTTGATAAATCCAGGACTGCCAGGAGGCTAGACAGTGTAAACGTCCTCAAGACACTGTTCACCAGTTAACTGGGCTGAAACACTGGCCCTTTAACACCTGGTGTATTTTAAGATCTGCTCCATCAGGTCCATTAATTTGGTTCATTTCGCTTACCATGAAAACCCCTTCCAAATGGAGTTCCAACTCCATGTGTTTGTTTGAAAAGTTCTGACACGGTGAAAATCCAGATGGACTCCAGTGTGCAAACGAACCCGAGTGGATCTCAATTACATTTTTTTTTTTTCCAGAAGCTGCTGCAAATGATGCAACAGACCACAGGAAATTCCTGTGTAACTGATATTGAGGATTTACAGATGCGACACACATTCAGAAAATTCTAATTAAGCATGGAAAATGATTTGCATCTATAATTTAATCATCTTTATGAGATGGCTGGTTGATGTGCCATTGCACTAACAAGCTTGGAAGAGGGTGTCAAATGTAAGGTTTTCACATACAAGCATGTACTGGGGAGGTTTGTGTCGGTATTCTCTTTTCCGTTGTACACTATAGCTATAATTCAATGCTAGGATCCAAATTATGTGTCTAGACTCAAATAAATATTTACATTTTTCAAGTCACATATCATCCAAAAGAGGCCCACAATTACAGTCTGTGACCAACATTGTAATTTCAATTACAGCGAATGAAGCATCTAAAAAAGGCACTAGAGAAAACTTTCATTAAAGGATTGGAGAGCAAAGAAAGCCAGAAGTAAAAGTAGAGGGAGCGGGGATCATGGGGATCACACCCAGAGAGAGTGTTAGCTCTGTCACTCACAGGGCTGGGAGGCTCCTCAAATGTCTTTGGCTCTGGTGCTGGTCTGAGATCTCGCTCTCTTCTCGCGTCCTTTCTACAAGTAACGCACAACACAGTGAGACAGAGTCTCACAAGAACGTCTACACTCATTCAGAAAAACACTCAGGAGCAGGGACGTAGACCCCAAGGGGAAAACATCCTATTGGCAATATTACAATCAATATAGGGCTGCTTGATTATGGCAAAATCATAAGCACAACTATTTTGGTCAATATACACTACCAGTAAAAAATTTTTTGAACCGTAAGATTTTTTATGTTTTTTAAAGAAGTCTCTTCTGCTCACCAAGCCTGCATTTATTTGATCTTAAAGTACAGCAAAAACAATAACATTTTGAAATATTGTTTACTATTTAAAATAACTTTTCTATTTTAATATATTTTAACATGTAATTTATTCCTATGATTTCAAAGCTAAATTTTTAGCATAATTACTCCAGTCACACGATCCTTCAGAAATCATTCTAATATGCTGATTTGCTGCTCCAAAAACATTTATTTTTATTATAATGTCGAAAACAGCTGGGTATAATTGTTCTAGGTTTCTTTGATGAATAGAAAGTTCAGACGAAAAGCATTTATCTGAAATACAATTATTTTGTAAGATTATAAATATCTTTATCAACACTTTTGATCAAATTAAAGCATCCTTGCACCAAGCTTTTGAATGGTCCAGTGTATAATGATACAAATGCTTTTTATTTCAGATAAATGCTGATCTTTGGATCTTTCTATTCATCAAAGAATCCTGAAAAATGTTCTCAACTGTTTTAAATATTGATAATAATTAAAAAAAATTAAAAATGTTTCTTGAACTGCAAATCAGCATATCAGAATGATTTCTGAAGGATCATGTGACACTGGGGACTGGAGTAATGATGCTGAAAATTTAGCTTTGATCACAGGAATAAATTACATTTTAAAATATATTTTAATAGAAAGCAGATATTTTAAATAGTAAAAATAGTTCACAATATTACTGCTTTTGCTGTATTTTGGATCAAATAAATGCAGGCTTGGTGAGCAGAAGAAGAAATCTTACTGTTCAAAAACTTTTGACTGGTATAGTGTATACTTTGCTATTCGACTCAGAGCGTACACAGTCACCTAGAAAACATTGAGAAATCTCTTAATGAATTTTTAATAACTCTAATATCAAGGACGACTCGCACTAGACTGCATTTTACAGCAGTCAAGTTACAAGATTTGGCTGACATGGACAATTAGTTTGGGATTTTAAGAAGCAGGGGGAAAAAAACATTGTAAAGGAAAGAAATGAGCTCTGAAGACAAAGCCAGAGCATCATTGCAAAATGGAACATGGCACAATAATGGTTTTTATCCTGTTTTAATAGTTGTTGGAAGCCAAAATTGAAATCTAAAATAAAATTTGATTAAATCGCACAGCCCTAAATTGATATTGTAAAATCCAGTTTGTAAAAACTCCTTCTATTTGATGTTGAAATGAGATGAAGTCCCTGCTCCGGAGCCATACACTTGTTCCTGAGGCCAAATGCATCTTGCCCAGAGATATTTGCTATTACTGTTGAGCTGAACCATGTTTAAACTGTTGTTTTACACAACAATTAGTTTCAGTCATTAAACACTGTATAATTGGTCAAACTGACTTTTCACTGTTTGTATCACTCCACTTTTCTTGATCCAGGCAGATTGTCAATCTGTGTGTTAGTGGATTTCTAAAGTGACTCTTTCTCATCAAAAGTAATTGATTTTATGAGCGAGTCACTGAATTATAATTCAACTGACTGAAAAAAAAAAAAGAGTAAAACAACATTTTTTGGAAAGAAACTGGAAAGATGCGAATGGACACAGTGTTCTACAGGCCAAACTAGAAAAGTAACACATTTGTCCAACCACCACCTTCATAATTCAAAAATACTACAAAATCTAATAAGAACCTAAAGAGCATCTAAATATTTCCTTCCAGAAGGAAGAAAGATCTCTACGCTTTTGAGCAGTAGGGGTGCCAGAGAACAGCTAACCTGTCTCCTGTCTCCTTCCTTCGGTCTCGGCTGGCTGCTTCTCCACGCCCCCTGCCTGCTCCAGAGGCCGAGGCCCCACCACGCCCCCGAGAGGGGCCCCGGTCCCGGCGCACCCCATCTGCTTTGTTTTCATCTGTAAGGAGAGCCCACTGTTCAGCAGAGGACACTATGGACAGCTCTACTAATAAAGGAGCTGCATTAGGCTGTGTGCTTCTGTAAAATCTTTGAGCAGTTTACAGCTTCTTAACTAAACATTTGGAAGAGGTTTTTTTTAGGAAGAGAGGCTACTGGACATTTTCTCTTGCCTGACAACTGCAAAAGACAATGATCCCTTGTTGTCAATCCACTATGACATTTTAAGGGGTTTCCAGTTGTGACTTGTGTGTGAAAAAAAGAGTATATGCACAGTCTTCTTCTTTTACATCTTCCACCATTATTGCTTTTCATGTCTCACTGGATTTGAACACCTATAATCTTACCTTTATTTCTTTGAGGAGCATCAGCTGTGCTTGTTGCACTGAAAAATAAAGTACATCAAAAATACTGAAGTCAGAATAATTCTAAAGAGCGCACTCTCTCTCTCTCTCTCTCTCTCTCTCTATATATATATATATATATATATATATATACACACACACAAACTTTCAAAAGTTTGGGGTCAGAAAGTTTTTTTTTCTTAAGAAATTTGTATTTTATTATTAATATTATGTATTAAATGAATCAAAAGTGACAGTAAAGACAATTATAATTGTTAGGAAAAACAAAAAACTTCTTTAAAATAAATGCTGTTCTTCAAACTTTGTTCAAAGAATCCTAAAAGTATCAGTTTCAACACAAATATTAAGCAGCTCAACGGTTTTCATTATTGATAATATTAAGAAATATTTCTTGAGCAGCAAATCAGCAGATTATAATGATTTCTGAAGGATCATGTGACACTGAAGCCTGGAGTAATGATGCTGAAAATATTTTGCATCACAGGAATATGGAATGACATTTTAAAGTATAATTAAAGAGGAAACATTTATTTTTAATTGCAATAATATTTCACAATGTTAATGCTTTTATGGTAACACTTTATTTTACGGTTTCCTTGTTACAATGTTACATGTACTTACTACAGTAATAGCAATAAATGATGCATAATGCAACTAACCCTAAACCAAATCCGCATCCTAACCTTAATCATATAGTAAGTGCATGTAGTTAATAAATATTACTCAGTACTTAAAGTACCGTTAAGTGTAGCTGTTTTTACTTTAGCTTTTTAACACCAAGTCAAACACAAAAAAAAACCTTACAGTCCCCAAACTTTTTACGTAGAGTATATACGTACTAATTATATGATATTTTACATATTATACTGAAATAATTCTAAACATTTTTGCTATCTATAAATAACATATCAATCCAGATAGAAACCTTTTGGGTGGAGCGCTGCTGCTGGGAGAGACGGCAGGTTTACTATCACTCTCGCTGGATCCTGTACTCATGGCGCTCCTCTTCGCCCAAGCGTTCTCCTTAGGTGGCGGTGCTGGGACAACTTTCAGCGACAGCCCCTCCTGCTTGGAAGTAGTAGTCTGGTTTCCATGCAAGGATGAATCCTCGTCACGGCTGCTGAAAACCTCATTTTCTACAGAGCGCTCACTCTCCCGACGCCTCGGCGCTGTTAAGAGAGAAGGATTGGAATCTGAGGGTTTCTTTTTAATAAATCATTGCATATAGCGACAGTTAGTTTGATGACAGATTATTTACATGTCTTATGATCAGTACCTATAAAACAGTCTCTGTTAATGTTTTGTTTATGTCAGACCTGTGCATAATAAGAACTGGTCAGTAGGGGTGTGATGAGACACTTATCCCACGAGACGAGACGAGACACGAGACTGGGTTCACGAGAACGAGACGAGATTTTTAGACTAAAAATATATATATATTCATTTGAACAAAATTGTTTTTAAAAATTCAATGAAGGAGTCAGTGTCTCGCTTCATAAAGACTTGTTTCACTACTGGAATCTCCTGAATGAATGATTCCATGTCAAATACATTTTTTAAACGGGTTGTCGCCACCTCCTGGCAGAAGATAAGCGTTACAATACAAGTGTTAAGATACTTTCGTTTTGATCGCTACTGTAGACAATAAGTGTTTATACCCAAACTATAAACTTTTATCCCAGTACTTCTGTTATTTAAATGTCTGTAACACAGAAATAATGATGTGTGGCTGTTTGTGTAGCTCTTTCTGGATCAGCAGCAGCATGAATGCAGATTTGAACATCTTTAACACCTGTTTCACATCGTAAGCGTCAGTGGAGTGTGAGCAGCGCGTGTTTAGTCTGACAGCGTTCACATCAGAAGCGTGATGATGGTCGATCCTCTGATTCATCAACATCTCACACTCCACGAGATCTCGTCACATCCCTATTAGTCATCACTTACCCCTGCTTGATGTGCTTCCAGTTTGTGATGACTCACTTCCTGTTCGTGAGCGTTCGGTTGCTTGGTCCTCACTGCGCCAGCTGGGATGCCTGAGTGTTTTAGAAAATGAGAGTGAAAATATTAACTAATTATAATTCTATCATGACAACCCTTTGAAGATTTTAGCAATGCTGATGTATTTGGTCTTGGCTGGATAGATCTGCTACGCTGCTGCTGAACTGCTTCTGCTTACTGCTGTAGTTGTAGATTATTACTGCTGCAAGCAAGTACAGGAACTTGCTACTGCCAATGCATACGGCGATATGGTGCTGAGTATTTAAGACATAATGCTGCTGCACAAATAGCATATAAAATAACCCATAGCAGATTTATACAGGTGGAGCTGGGGAGGTGGAGGGTTTCAGAGGAACTCTGAAATGCTCATGTGAATGTTAACCAGCTACTTAAATGTAAAGCCGCAAGCTAATTGGCTGCGTATGCAACATGAACCAATCAGTGTGCCAAGTCATTTAATGCTGTGAATATAATCAGTTACGTTAAGAACCATCAGTCTGCGCCACCTAGATTTTCATAACAGAACTAGGCATTTAGACAAATGAAAATAGTTTATATCATCATGACAATTTTTTTAGTGGGTGATGGAATTATGAATCATCCACTGACAAAACCATATGCGACCCTGGACCACAAAACCAGTCTTAAATCGCTGGGGTATATTTGTAGCAATAGTCATTAGGATACTAAGTAAAGATCATGTTCCATGAAGATATTTTGTAAATTTCTTACCGTTAATGTATCAAAACGTAATTTTTGATTAGTAATATGCATTGCTAAGAACTTCATTTGGACAACTTTAAAGGCGATTTTCTCAATATTTTGATTTTTTTGCACCCTCAGATTCCAGATTTTCAAATAGTTGTATCTCAGAAAAATATTGTCCGATCCTAACAAACCAAACATCAATGGAATGCTTATTTATTCAGCTTTCAGATGATGTATACATCTCAATTTTGAAAAATTGACACTTAAGACTGGTTTTGTCGTCCAGGGTCACATACTAACATGCAAGCAAATTATGTATTCTGAGTTAATTAATTTGAATAAACATTGCAGTCATTAATATTCATGAGAAAAGTACTTCGAGCTACAGTTCATTGATGCAATTTATATTAATTCATTTTTATTTAAATTTGTTCATATTTATATAAGTGTAGTTCCAGTTTAACAAAGGTTATGAATAGTTCACCTTCTAGCTATGAACAAAAGTGATACATTAAAAAAATATATATACTGTATATATAATAATAATTTTTATATCTTTGTGCTTTAAGTGATAGTTCACCCAAAAATGGAAATTCTGTCATCATTTATTCAGCCTCATGTCAATCCAAACCTGTATGATTTTCCTTCTTCTGTGAAAGAGTATTTTGAATAATCCTGGTAGGAAAACAGTTTTAGTCCCTGTTGACTTCCATTGTATTTTTTATTTTGTTTTATTCCTTAAAATGGAAGTCAATGGAAACCAAAACTTGTTACCTACATTCTTCAAAATATCTTCTTTAACGTTCAAAAACAACACGAAGGTGAGTAAATGATGATAGAATTTTCATTTTTTGGTGAACTATCCCTTTAACTACAATATTCAACATTTAGTAAAAATGTACTATACCTCTCTCTGGGTTTGCGTTCAGGTCCTCTGTTCTTGTCCTCCTCCAGCTGCCTCTGCAGTCTCTCCTGCTCTTTCTTTAGCCTCTCCTCCACCTCTCTCTCTTTAGCTGCCGTGTCCACCGGTTTGGCTCCTCCGAAGATGGAAGCAGCTCGTCCCGATGAGGCTGAAGGGCCACTGCTCTGGTCTTCCTCTTTGGGAACACTGCGGGGCTTCAGGTTCAGTTTAGGCCTCTGAATGGGACCTAAACACAGACACAGTCCAGTCTGCTCAGATGATCTGATTCAAGACTTCCTTAGGTTTGGTTCCTGGAGTGACCCAGATAAATTAAATGCACTGTCCCACCTCTGTCCTCGCGCCTCTCATCCCGTCTCTCGTATCTCTCTTCACGATCACCATAGCGGTCCCCATAGCGGTCCCCGCTGCCCCGTCCGTCGTCCCGTCGGTCATCATAGTCACGCCGAAAGCCACTTCCAAATGGTCGACGACCCCCACTGCGAGAATCATAACCTGAAATAAGGTTAGGTAACACTAGGTTAAGAAAGAACCTGTTAACACTCATTCTGCATTTGAGTCTTCTCTCAGAGAATCCCTGACATAAGTAAATAATTGATATATTTAATCATATAAAAAAATAAATGCAAATTTTACATAATATTTACTCAGAACTTATTCAAATAAACTATTTAGAAGTTTGAGCTCAGTAGGATTTTGTTTTCTTTCTATTCATCAAAGAATTATAAAAAATCAGTTTCCACGAAAACATTAGTCAACAGCACAACTGTTTACATAAATGATAAAATGTTTCTTAAGCAGCAAATCAGCATATTAAATTGATTTCTGAAGGACCATGTGACACTGACGACTGGAGTATTAATGCTGAAAATTCAGCTTTACATCACAAGAATAAACTACATTTTAAAATATAGCCAAACAGAACCCAGTTATTTTAACTTGTAATAATTCTTCACAATATTACTGTTTTTGCTGCATATTTAATCAAATAAACGAAGTCTTTGTGAACATGAGATTCATTTAAAAACATAAAAAAAAAACCTTACTGGACTGAACAGAACACTGTTTTTGAACAAAAGTGCATATCTGAAAATAAAACATTCAATTTCCATTCGCAAGATTGCTGGTTGAATTTGCAACTGACAGTAAAAAAATAAAATAAAATACCCAAACACTCTCAACCTGACAAATTTTCTGCTGCCATATTTCTGCAAGTCAAAGTGATTTGTCAGATTTGTGCAGAATAATAATGTATGAAGGTGTTATATACCTCTGTCATAGTCTCTGCGCTCTCTGTCATCATAACGTTCCCGGTATCTGTCTCTTCCTCCATCGTAGCGGTCATTGTCCCACCGCTGGCCATCACGGTAACGGTCTGATTCATAACGATCTCGGGATCCTAAGAAGGATGGTAAAAAACAAACCTTAAATCACACAATTTTCTGTTGCAACATCTGGAATATAAAATATTGTATTTCAAAAATATTAAAATTTTTTGAATTTACTCCCTCTTCAATGCTGACCAATAACCAATTATGTAATAGCATGCACAACAATACAACATAATAATCTTATAATAGATACGTTCAGTAGCTTGTTATGTGGCTTACTACTTTTCCAAAGCTTTACAGTAGCTCAACTACTTTAACAAGTCAAACTTTGTCAAACTAGAGCTTCAAAGTAGTTTCCTCCAACAAATATTTGTCAAATGAAATAATTGCTTACGCTCTCCAAAGGCTTCGTCCTTGCGTGGACCGTCATCAGAGTCAGATTTAGGCCTTGCACGCCAGTCAGAATCAGTCTTGTCTGGGCCCATGTCTCGCTCACTACGGTTGCGATCCCGCCCGGATACAGAGCGGTCATCTCTCTCTAATCAGGAAAAATCAAAAATGATAGTGAATATGGAAATACATTTTCTTTCCTCCAATAATACAGATTTACAAATGCATTATGCTGCATATGAACAGATCGGTTTCTCAGAACCGCACCTTTCTCATTGGACTGGTCAGCGATGTCTACACGGATCCTACGGTTTCCAAGGTTCTAGAAAGAGAGTAAGAGGAAGGGTTAATTACAGAGCTGAGAGCTTGTATCTTCATTTTGGACAAGTGTAACAGATAACTTGCGCCACCATGTGGCCAAAATGAAACTACAACAACACCAACAATGAGTTCTATAATTCAGAAGCACACAGGTCTGTATGTGTTATTGACAGACATACAGACAACAATAAAAAATAAATTCTAACATGACTGACAATGGGATCTCACCTCTTCATTGAGACTGAGTGCACGCAACAGAGAGTCCACGTCATCAAACTCTGCGTAGCCGAAGCCTTTCAGCCGTTCTGGGTTACTGGGCTCCCTTGGGAGGCGAACTGCACTGATCTGTATGAATAAAAGAGATATAATTACAGTTGTTCATATTTCTCATGCTTGACGCTATGGGCTAGAAAACGGTGCTGCAATTCTTCCTGTTCCGTTGGCAGTGTTATTTAATGTGGCATTGTGTCTGTCTGTTTTTCAAGCATCTTGCGGTACACCTTGCATTTTTTAAAATGGAAATTTGAAACTAATTTAAAAATGGTAAATGAATAAAATAAAGTTGCGTCTCAAGGCCCCTGCATTTTGATCAATTGCATTACATCAGTTCTGCACCATCTAGCTGTTTTGGAACAGAATACAAATTTGCAGAGAAATCTGGTTTTTAGGGTTTATGCCGATTTAAACAGTCTGCATTTTCTTTAATTGATTGGCAGAACATTAGATAGATAGATAGATAGATAACCAAGGCTGCATTTATTTGATCAAAAACAGATAAAAGAGTAATACTGTGCAATATTATTACAACTTTAAATAACTACTTGGTTACACTTTATTTTAAGGTGTCCTTGCAACAGTGTAATTATACATTTAAGTACTAAATAATATGAATTAATGTACCTAATGTACTTACCATATGGTTAGGATTAGGGTTTGGCTTAAGGTTACTTGCATGTAATTATGCATAATTCATTGTTGTTATAATAGAAAGTATATATAAAGTGCGTAACAAGGACATCTTAAAATAAAGTGTTGCCAACTATTTTTATTTTAATATTCCTTAAAATGTAATTTATTCCTGTAATAGCAAAGCTGAATATTTAGCAGTCACTACTCTAGCCTTTAATGCCATCATGAACGTTTTTACTCTTATTACTTTTAATCAATTTAATGCACCTCAGCTGAATATATTAATATCAAATATTAAAGTATTAATTTCTTACAAAAAATATTTCCAATGGTAGTGTAAGTAACAAAAGAAATGATACACAATCCAATATTGAATAAAAAATAAAAATAAAAATAGAAACTTTAACCACTATAGAACTGACACTTAACTAATGTGGTAAAAAAAAAAAAAAAAAAGTCAATAAAAATTAAAGTTGTTTAAAAATGAATTCTAGAGTGTTTTCATATGAAATGATTAGTGCCGGGCAACGATTAATCTAGATTAATCTCATCCAAAATAAAAGTTTTTGTTTATATAACATATCTGTGTGTACTGTGAATATTTATTATGTGTATATAAAGACACACACATACAGTATATATTTTGAAAATATTTACATGTATTTACATGTATATATTTATATTAATATAATTTATATGATATATAAATATATTTAATATATAAACATAACACATTTTTCTTAAATATATACATACATGGGTGTGTATTTATATATACATAATAAACATACACAACACACACAACACACACACATATATTATGTACACAAAAACTTTTATTTTGGATGAGATTAATCTAGATTAATCGTTGCCCAGCACTAGAAATGATTATACAATACTCTCATTTGTATTTTGTACTGCTGAACTTGTAATGGCATGTGAAACATCACCACCAAAATTAAGACCTAAAAATGAAGTTTCAGGGTTTTTCCCCCTTCCGATGAAACTCAGCTGTGCTCTGAAAACATCTTGAAAAATAATTTTCTTCTTCATGCACTATTTACCACAAGGTGTTGTGAGACATGCATAACAGCACAAGTCTGAAAACCCCAGCAGATGCTGTTTGGCAGAATCCATGTTTACAAAATACAATGCATGTGAGAATTCACGTGAACATTCCTTCTGCAGGCTCACAGGAAGAGAAGAAACTCACACTGAGTCCACGGAAGAAGTTTTTGATGGAGTCCTCAGTGACGTCGTAGGGGAGGTTGCCCAGGAAGGCGGTGTAGGGGGGGCTGCGGGGAAGACGGGAGCGGTCGATGTTGGGCTCACGGGCGGCACGTGGAGCCGTCGGTAGAATGGACCGATCTATGGGCGGTGCACGATACACGTCATCTTCTGTGTGCCAGGATGTAGTAACTATAAAAGAAGAGAAGCTTGATTAGGGACAGTTCATTCCAAAATGTAAACTCTCTTATAATTTTCCCTCATGTCAATCTAAAACCAAATGACTTTCTTTCTTCGGTGAAAAAAGCTGCTCTTTCCCGTACAATACAAGTAACACTGACCACGGATGTCAAGTTCCAAAAAAAGCACCATAATAATAATCCAAATGACACATGCATTATATGCCAAGTCTTCTGAACACATACGATAGCTTTGTCTGAGGAACAGACTGGAATTCATTCAAATAATCCTACAAAATATGAAATATTAAGAGGCATAGTGCCAGGTTTGCCACTGCTGCTTCTTGTATTGAATGAGCAGAAATGGAAATGACATTTGACAGCTACAGTGGACAGGAATCTTATCAAATTATAAATATCATTACTAACAATTGGAATAAGTCATAAGGTCCAGGGGCTTTATTTGACCGTCACAGCCAGTAGTCACTTGATGCCTTTATTGAATGGAAAAATGCAGCATGAAAATTGGGCAAAACAAATCATTTAGTTGTTCACAGAAGAAAAACTTAGAAAGTCTGGAACGTCATGTGTGTTGTAATAACAGAATTTTCTTGTGAACTGTTCCTTCCTTATTTTACCTACGATTTTTTCATAAATGTCAATACTAAATTTAACCTATACAAAAAGATACAATAACAAAACTTAAAGTTTTGTCTTAAATAACTAAGACTTTTACACTTAACTGAAAATGAAAACTTTTCACCCCAATAACAGATATACATCTATTTTTATTCCTTTTTTTAAGCATGTGCATTTCCCTAAAGTTTGTGAAACACCAAACCAACATCAAAGAAATAGTGGTGAAACTATCTATATCAGCAGATAACAATAGTCTTTATTTGTCATTCAAAAAGGAGAATCAAAACCAGGAATGCATATACAGAGCTCCAGACAAAAAAAGGAACCATTGTTCCAAATATTTATTTAGGTGCTACAGAATAGACGTGTTTTTATTTTTTTTACACTTTAACATTTCAGTCATACTGTCATCTTGTCATTATCAGCATTTTAATCCATCTTGTAGATGTCCTAGGAACTAAGGTTCACTTAAAGTGGGAACTAAACGTCTTTTCCAACTTGAGAACTATACAGTCACAAAGAATTGTTTATTACACAAAATCTGTGCCAACATCACTGACCATAACCATGTCAGCATCACATAAAATGAAAACTAAAAGAATTTCAAATCACATGAGCCAATATTTTATTCACAATAGAACATAGATAACATAACAAATGTTTAAACTGAGAAATTGTACAATTTTATGCACAAAACGAGCTCATTTCAAATTTGATGCCTGCTACAGGTCTCAAAATAGTTGGGATGGGGCATGTTTACCATGGTGTTGCATCTCCTCTTATTTTCAAAACAGTTTGAAGACATCTGGGCATCGAGGTTATGAGTTTCTGGAGTTTTGGTGTTGGAATTTGGTCCCATTCTTGCCTGATATAGGTTTCCAGCTGCTGAAGAGTTTGTGGTCGTCTTTGACGTATTTTTCGTTTAATAATGCACCAAATGTTCTCTATAGGTGAAAGATCTGCCATGCTGTTGTAACAGCTGCAGTATGTGGTTTTGCATTGTCCTGCTGAAATACACAAGGCCTTCCCTGAAAGGGAGGGGAGCATATGTTGCTATAAAACCTTTATTTACCTTTCAGCATTTATAGTGCCTTCCAAAACATGCAAGCTGCCCGTACGTATGCACTTATGCACCATACCACCATACCATCAGAGATGCTGGCTTTTGAACTGAACACTGATAACACGCTGGAAGGTCTCCCTCCTCTTTAGCCCGGAGGATGGCATCTGTGATTTCCAACAAGAATATCAAATTTGGACTCATCTGACCATAGAACACTTTTCCACTTTGAAACAGTCCATTTTAAATGAGCCTTGGCCCACAGGACACGACAGCACTTCTGGACCATGTTCACATATGGCTTCCTTTTTGCATGATAGAGCTTTAATTGGCATCTGCAGATGGCACGGCGGATTGTGTTTACCGACAGTGGTTTCTGGAAGTATTCCTGGGCCCATTTAGTAATGTCAATGACAGAATCATGCCGATGAGTGATGCAGTGTCGTCTGAGGGCCGAAGACCACAGGCATCCAACAAAGGTCTTCGGCCTTGTCCCTTACGCACAGAGATTTCTCCAGTTTCTCTGAATCTTTTGATGATGTTATGTACTGTAGATGATGAGATTTGTAAAATTTCTCAGTTTAAACATTTGTTATGTTATCTATTTAATTCTAAATTAAATATAGATGAATCCTTAAATCTACAAAAGTTATTGATTTCCTCTTTTTCTTTTGTTCTTTGATGAAAAGACATCACAGCAGCTGCTGAACGTGACACGGATTTGACATGCATGCTGGTAGTTTCAGTCGCGCTTTAATATGAAATGATACAGGCTAAAGCGTGCACCGCTGCATTTGTACGTGCAATTAAAGAGCATGCACTACGAGCACAGTATAACGGCAGACAGGACAGTAAGATTTCGTTTTTATTGACATAGGGCCTGACAACTACTCATCTGACCACAGTTCACTGATGTTCTACTGAAGCTCCTCGTCACCTGTACCATTTCCACACTCGTTTGACTAGCGCCTGGCGCTGAAGTGAAGTGGAGTTTTGAAAGCACAATTTTTTATATATATATAATATATACACTGAACAAAATTATAAACGCAATACTTTTGTTTTTGCCCCCATTTTTCATGAGCTGAACTCAAATCTCTAAGACTTTTTCTATGTACACAAAAGGCCTATTTCTCTCAAATATTGTTAACAAATCTGTCTAAATCTGTGTTAGTGAGCACTTCTCCTTTGCCGAGATACTCCATCCACCTCACAGGTGTGGCATATCAAGATGCTGATTAAACAGCATGATTATTGCACAGGTGAGCCTTAGGCTAGAGGTCTGCATTCCAAATAAAGCTCGGTAGCGGTCGGTAACTCCAGTATAATATGAACGGGAGCGGGCGGTCTAAAAATATCCCCTTCCCGACTCATTTCAGAACAGCATCTCTGCCTTTACTCATTGACAACTCTCAGGACTATTATGCACACGCTGCACGCATGGACCAGCTTTCTGCATCATGCATTTTATTTACAAGGTCTGTGCGCGCAGCATTTGCATAACGGTCCTCGGAGCGGGCTGTACCGAATAAGGATGGCAGAGCAAAGTGTGGATGCGCTGTCCTTAAAGGATGTTCAGCATGGACTGGAAAATGGTCAGTTTACTGTTAAGAAACCCACGTCAGGCAAGTCTGATGTATGGGAGTCTTTTTCGTGTGTCATAGACGCAGATGGAAAAAAATTACCCTTTGCGCGATGTGATAAATGCCTAAAAGTTTTACCGTTCAGCAGTCACAAGACTGGAACCTCGGGTTTAAGGCGGCACTCATGCCTCATCACAAAGGGGCAAACCAAACTGACATTTACTAAGGCTAGGCCGGTGCCAGAGCAGTTTAAAAAAGAGACCACAGAAAAATGTGTTGAATTTGTTTGCCAAGACATTCGACCGTATGATACTGTCTCCGGAAAAGGCTTCACACAGCTGGCCCAACATTTGGTTGACACAGCAGCAAAAATAGGAAAATTCGATGTCAGTGAGATACTACCACATCCAACAACGGTGTCAAGAAATGTTGAAATGAGGGCTCAGAGTCTGCGTAGACATGTTGTGGACGAAATCACTGCAACAATATCGAAGTTCGGATGCGCAGTTACAGCAGACATATGGACAGAAACATATCGTAAAACGTCCTTTTTGTCGGCAACCATCCATTACGTTAATGAGCAATCTGAGCTACATTCAAGAGTCCTTTTTGCTGCCCCTTTTGGCCCAAACACCTCAAAGACGGGTGAAAACATTCGAAGGCACCTGCTGCAGAATCTCAGAGTGTTTGGCATTGATGCGACAGAAATGGGCAGAAAGATAGTTTTTGTCACAGATCGTGGAGCCAACATGATCAGTGCCTTACGAGGATACACGAGGCTAAACTGCACGGCGCACATACTAAACGTGACTCTGTCCAGTGCGTTTGGTCCTGCCGTAATGGAAATGTCTCCAGAGAACGCTGGGCTTCTAACTGATGTTAAAAAGTTGGTCACATATTTCAAACACTCAGGACAGCAGGGCAAGCTAAAAAAGTCACTGAAACAATCCTTAGAGACCCGGTGGAACTCTAATTTTGACATGCTGAATTCTGTTTTGGAACAGTACGAAGACATCGCATCTGTGCTGACTGAGAGCAATAATTATGACAAGATCGGACGCATCAGCGCCAGCACGCTTAAGTTACTAGTATCATTGGGAAACCGACAACACAGCTCCAAGTGCCTCACTGGTTCTTCCGTGGTCTGTGCGATTAATTGAGCACTGTACATCAGCCACAAAAGACCCTCTGCTCTCTGAAATTGCAACCGTCTGTGTGACACGGCTGAAAGAATTACTGTCAACAGACAGCACTTCCCCACATTCGGTTCACATGCTTTATAAAATAGCAACCTTTCTGACACCAAATCTGCGAGGTTTGAAAATGTTGGATGAAAGAGGGCGACAGGAGGTGATACAGGGAGTCAAGGAGATGATCGAAGATTTAAAGTTTGATACACATTATGAGGATGTTGAGCCAACACCTGCCAAAAGGCCTACTGTTCTCCATAAATTTTCAGATTGGGAGGATGATGTGGAATCATGTGGATCAAATTCACTAGATGTTCAGATTCAGGAGTACAGGACCATGAAACTTGAACTATCAAGTCAACAAAGTGTTTTGCAATGGTGGAATTCACATATTTCCCAGTTCCCTGCACTGAGCAACCTTGCAAGATATATCCTCTGCATCCCAGCCACGAGTGCACCTTCCGAGAGCATTCAGCCTTTGTGGTCGGATTCTGGAGGAGAGACTTTCGGTACTGAAACCGTCGTCAGTCAGTGACATTCTTTTCCTGCATGGATATTTAAAATAATTTGGAAAAGGGTGATTTTGCAAGTAAGTAAACGGTTTTCGTTCATTTCATTAATGTCATTCAATTTATTATTAGATATTATTGTATGTATATGTATTTATAGGCCTATATTTTCTTTTGTAGGAGAGACGTTGAAATCGAAGTCGGGACATTTTTTGTTTAATTGTTAGGTAAAAAAGTTATTTAATTTCGCAATGGCTACAAGCCAACGGTTTTGTTCTTTTGCTTATAATTTTAAATGAATGTCTTTTTTTCTCTCTCTCAGCAACACTTTTCCTACTGTGTTTACAGAAAAATGTTACATTTGTATTTTGAATAAAACTGTTTACAGAAAAATGTTACATTTGTATTTTGAATAAAACTGTGTTTACAGAAAAATGTTACATTTGTATTTTGAATAAAAATAACAAATAGGCTACAATTTTTGTACCTACATTTTTTTTTCCTGCAACATATTGTTCTATTGTGTTGACAGCTAAATGTTAAAAGCATCTTGACAATACGAATACAAATAAATAAAAATTTTGTAAAAACCTACAATTTTATTTGTTATCTCTCTCTCTTTCAGTAGTGGACATTTAAATGTGAGATTCTAGAAACGAAATTTAAATTTAGCGGGAACGGTCAGGTCGGGAAGAAAATTATTCTAAGCGGACAGCGGGTGAACAAAGAGCGAAAATATAGCAGGATCGGGTGGATGCGGAATAAAACCTGGCGGGAGCGGGACAAAAAAAACAGTTTTTAGTCCCGCGCAGACCTCTACCTTAGGCTGGCCACAATAAGAGGCCACTCTAAAATGTGCAGTTTTACTGTATTGGGGAGGTCCAGGGGGGTCCGAAACCCAGTCAGTATCTGGTGTGACCACTATTTGCCTCACGCAATGCAACACATCTCCTTCGCATAGAGTTGATCAGGTTGTTGATTGTGGCCTGTGGAATGTTGGTCCACTCCGCAAAGTTGCTGTATATTGGCAGGAACTGGAACACACTGTCGTATACGCGGATCCAGAGCATCCAAAACATGCTCAATGGGTGACATGTCCAGTGAGTATGCTGGCCATGCAAGAACTGGGATGTTTTCAGCTTGCAGGAATTGTGTACAGATCCTTGCAACATGGGGCCGTGCATTATCATGCTGCAACATGAGGTGATGGTCGTGGATGAATGGCACAACAATGGGCCTCAGGATCTCGTCACGGTCTCTCTGTGCATTCAAAATGCCATCAATAAAATGCACCTGTGTTCGTTGTCCATAACATACGCCTGCCCATACCATAACCCCACCGCCACCATGGGCAACTCAATCCACAACATTGACATCAGCAAACCGCTCACCCACACGACGCCATACACGCTGTCTGCCATCTGCCCTGTACAGCGAAAACCGGGATTCAGCCGTGAAGAGAACACCTCTCCAAAGTGCCAGACGCCATCGAATGTGAGCATTTGCCAACTCAAGTTGGTTACGACGACGAACTGCAGTCAGGTCAAGACCCCGATGAGGACGATGAGCTTCCCCGAGACGGTTTCTGACAGTTTGTGCAGAAATTCTTTGGTTATGCAAACCGATTGTTGCAGCAGCTGTCCGGGTGGCTGGTCTCAGACGATCTTGGTGAAGATGCTGGATGTGGAGGTCCTGGGCTGGTGTGGTTACACGTGGTCTGCGGTTGTAAGGCCAGTTGGATGTACTGCCAAATTCTCTGAAACGCCTTTGCAGACTGTTTATGGTAGAGAAATGAACATTCAATTCACGGGCAAAAGCTCTTTGCACGCTCCCTCAAAACTTGTGACTGTACTGTGTGATAAAACTGCACGTTTTAGAGTGGCCTCTTATTGTGGCCAGCCTAAGGCACACCTGTGCAATAATCATGCTGTTTAATCAGCATCTTGATATGCCACACCTGTGAGGTGGATGGAGTATCTCAGCAAAGGAGAAGTGCTCACTAACACAGATTTAGACAGATTTGTGAACAATATTTGAGAGAAATAGGCCTTTTGTGTACATAGAAAAAGTCTTAGATCTTTTGAGTTCAGCTCATGAAAAATGGGGGCAAAAACAAAAGTGTTGCGTTTATAATTTTGTTCAGTGTATATGTATATAATTTTAAACAGCCTCTGAATACATGTGGGAAATAAATTGTGCTTTATACGTTATCTGTGCAATTCTGAAATCAAACAGAAGTTACCGAAATATGAAAAAGATTGTAAAAGCATTTTGAAAGCAAAACATCTACAATTCAAATGTGTTAGATGTCCCATATCTGAATCTCACCATCTCCCTCCAGGTCATCGGTTTCGTCGGCCCAGCTTGTGGGCTTTGTGGGCGCATAACTCGGCGGAGCATTTCCCCCGCTGTCCTCCGCTAAAAAGTCAGTCAGGGTAAGGGTCTTACCCTTTTTCTTATTCTTTTTACCTGTCAAAAAAAAATTTATAATTAAAAAAATAAACAATAAGTGCACATTGAAAACACCATGAAAAGTCTCCAGTGCTTAACCATTAAGCTCAAACACCACAATGAAGCATCATCGATGAGAACAAATGGATTGTAAATATAAAAGTCTGCTATGCAACTGGATGACAAAGCAGAAGTTCCAACAATACGCAAGTTAGTGTACTTGCTTTGCATTTAATATAATTCAGTAAATGTAGACTAACCGGTCCTACATCATTTGCATAGACAAACTGCTGCATTTGGAAAACAAGAATATCTATTTCCATGCCAGACTGACTCTCATCTGTTGTGGACCGCTGCGGTTAACACGTGGAGAGAGGTATTGTTGTGAGCTACTACACACTTCTGAGCTCTTTGTGACAAACTGCACTGTCAGGACATTCCAGCTATGTGCAAATGAATCTGTGTTTACTGTAGGGCTACGACACCCCGCTGCAAAACCAAAACAAAGTCCCCTAGTTCTGACAACATTATCCTAAAGTTCAATGTATGTGCAATGACTCAGGCACACTGGCTTTAGAGTGGCAGTGACCTGTGAAAGTAGAAGGAAGAGTCAAACTCCCTCCTGAATGATGATTATACTATATTACACTATATAGTCAAAACAACTGAATCCTAAAAGAGGTTTAAGGCTTGACAAGATGTGTATAAATGTGGTTTTGTGCCATTTTCTCTTAGGACTGCTGCATGGGAATTTGCTCTATTAGAGCTACCATTTTTCTGCACCAGATAGGGTCCTTAGATTCACATATGAATGCATATGAGAGTTCTTCGTTCTGTACGATTTTAAAATACTATCAGAAAAAAATAATGTCATTGTTCCTTATCCTAAATGTCAATTTTTTTTTTTTAAATATATGCCATCAATACGGTAACATGGCTGACAGTTAAGGGCTTCATTTGACAATGCAAGCCTTGTGCTTGAGGTCATGAAACGACATAATGCAAAAAGAATTTCTACAAATATCTGCTCAACTGTGTACCATACAAAATCATGGTAACGGTCACAAACAAAAATAAGAAATGTGTGAAAAAATTAATATTTAAAAAAATATTATTATTAGTTAAATTAATGATTATTAATTAATTAAAAAAAGAAAATATACTACTACTAATAATAATAATACTAATAGTAATAAAGAGCAAAAAAGTAAATAAACAAACGATAATAATATAAAGTAAAGATCTGAAAAAATAGAAAATAAAATACTTCTACTACTACTACTAATAACATATTAATAAGTAAATAATAATAATAATAAAGTAAAATAAACAAGCAAATAATAGCATTAAAGTAAAAAATAAAAGAACAAATTAAAACAATGTAAAAAATAACATTTTCTTTTTACATAAAGTTGGAATTAGTACCATTTAGTATATTTACCCCTCTAATAAATCAACACAGAACGTCCATTACGAAACGGTAAGGACAACTGCTTGTCCCGGGACAGTGCAGAATATCTCTAATGGAGTTGTACTGAGCGTTTGTCCCGGGACAGTGCAGAAGGCCAATGAGAGCCGCCCTAACATAATTGTTGCTTTATCAACGCCTTGGTTAAGTTTGCAATTAAACAAGGGACATGCACTTAGCACCAAAATATGTTATCTATTTATGCTCATACAAGGTGATGTATTTTGTAAGATAAACGCGGGAAAGTGCAAGGGGAACGTGTGAAGTTACAGCAGCCCCTCCCTCAACTCTGCGCCTGCGCTTACACAAGTATTCACGCATATATGCGCTCGAGCCAGTTTATTTCGGTCGTGTTTTGTAAACAAAGCAAAGCAATACTGCATTTATATGTGGAAAACTAAACAGTTACAATGCAATGACAACAACACAAAACAGCAAGCATACCGACACGGGCTTGGCTGCATTGTGCTTCATTTTCTGTCAGAGGAACGCGCAGAGTAAAATCGCGCTTGTAACATGTAAACAGCGATTCCGTATTGTCGGAATAGAAAGTAAATAAGCTGATCAGTATGTTCTTGTGCATTGCACACAGCTGCTGGTGCAGTTTCTACGCAGCGTCCCTCAACAACTCAAGATCAAGGTTTCATATTCAGCCCTCGCCGCTAAATCAAGCCCATCACGGGTGCGACACACTTTATCTGCCACTGAATGAAATTCCCCTGACGCAAACGACATGTCGCACCAGAAATTTCCCAACCGGCCCAGGCACAAATCTATAAAACCCTCACCTGCAGCCGCCATGCTGGAGAAGGAGTGCGTGTCATATCCCCGGATGGGGGCGTGGCTTGCTGCGTGACGTCCTCACGCACCCAGCGCTGCGCTCGCGGCGGTTTGGGTAATGTAGTCTTTATGGTTAGGGTTCAGTTTAGTCTTGTCGTATCAACAGCATACTGGTATTTTGTTGTGTTTTGACCAGCAGAGGGCAGCTTCAAATCATGTTAGCATTCTGTCATCCTCTAATATTTAGCCTACTTGCTCAAGCTTTTTTTCTTTAAACTGGAGAGAACAACTGCAACTTGGCTACTTTTCAATTGTTTTTACAACCAAATCTGACTTGATAACCTTACTGAAAGTAACTTAATAAATGTTCATTTATTAAGTAAGGGATAATCAACGGCTAGCTGTGTAAAAAAAATAATAATATTTTTTGAGCAAGGTCTTTACCTGAAGTAAGACTTAAAAATACACCATGCGGCCTGTATAAATGTAAGTTTTATTTCCTATTTATGGAAGTTATGTTTATGATAACTTAAATTACTTTAATACCATATAATTTTAGATCATTAATTCAAGTGCATTTAAATATTTATAAACGTCTGGTTCATACATATTCATATTTGAAGGTTAATAAACTACTAAGCTGTTAAACCAGCAAGTGGGCAGGGTTTCCCATAGTGGGGTTTGATTAAATGATTAAAATAAATAAATAAAACACTTGCTAAAAGGATGAAATATTATATTTGTTTACCTCTATGTTATGTGACCATTAACCAACATCAGAAATCTGAGACTTGTTCAGTTATTGAAATATGAACTTAAAACCTCAGGGGGTATTTCAAGTAAACATTTAAAATATTTTACAGCTGACAAAAAGTTTGGCAATTGCTGTGTTAAACTGTGTTTACTTTTGTTAATGACCGATGCAAGTTATTTTGTTTATAGGGTGAAGGCTGCTGTTCATATTGTATACAACAGTGAAGGTGTCTAATGTTTTTTGTCAAGTTTCTTATCTTTCTCTTTAGCTTTTTGGCAGTTCAAATACACAATCCATGTAGTCTCTCAATTAATATTAGGATATATGGCGTAATAATTATTGAAAGAATCATGCCGTTCCAAACCTGTATAAGTTTCTTTCTTATGTTGAAGATATTTGGAGGAATTTTGAAAAACCAAACAGTTGTTGGTCCCCATTGACTTTCATAGCAGGGAAAGAAAAACTATGGACGTCAATGGGGACCAACAACTGTTTGATTACCGGCATTCCTCAAAATATCATCTTTTATGTTCAACAGAAGAAAGAAACTCCTACAGGTTTGGATGATATAAGGTTGAGTAAATGACAGAATTTTCATTTTTGGGTGAACTCTCCCTTTAAGAAAAGTTCATTTTAAATGATTTTAGTGGCATGTCACATAAAACTGCATTTTATGTCTGCTTAAAACACAGGGTGGCAGTGTTGGCACTGACAGAAAAGAAAAAGTATAAACCCACACCAAAACTCATTTGTGCTTTGCAGAAATCTGATGCTATAAAGCACATGTGACGCACATAGTTTCATGGTTGAAGTGTAAACCAGATGCTCAAGTGAGTGAAAAAAACAAATAAGTGCCTGTGGTAGTGTTAAATCAACACGGTTTTATATCATGACACCAAACATCTTCTCTCATCCTTTCACCAACTCAAAAATCTTTAAGATCATGGAAAAAATAATCAATTCAACTCATATTTCATAATTATTGCAACAGGAAGCTGATGCCACATGACACCATGCCTCATTCGAGAGTAGAAATAAGCGAGGGAACATCAGGCATGACTGTAAGGCTTTTTCCTTTTTTATCGGTTTGTTTTGACCCAAACTTCAGTGCGGTAACCATAGATACAACTTCTGTTTGTCAGATAGGTCACTGAAGGGCAAGGCCAGAGCACGTGGGAGGATTGGGAGCGTGCCAAGTTTCAGAGAACATCCCACAGTTCAACAGAGATGAGACGGTGGGAGGCAAAGGTGACGCCCACATCTTATGCATGCATCTTTTTTCAGTGCATAACCTCAGTGGCCGTGTCTAAGATAGTGACCAAACAGCTCAGTCTTTGTTTTGGCAACAGGAATTCTCCCCTCACACTACACACCAGCTGCGTCACATGTGCTTGCAGAATCATTGATTTCAGAAGTGATAGTGTACTATGATTGGCTGCTGGGTGGTTTCGCTTCCATTCTTACAACTTTTGGTTTAGTTCTGGGCGATAAGAGTTTCAGGTTTTTGTTTTGATTTGATGTTTGTTCTGATGTCACTGCGTTGCCAGGAAGAGGGGTTTTTTCGGATAAGAGAGGCATCGATGTGATCACTCTCTCTGCGTGATTATATGCCGTTTGGAGAGCTGCAGCTATGCAAATTCAGTGGTCATTTCCATATCGACCGCAGTGCTGCGGCTGCCTCATCTCATTTGGTTCCTCTCACATCATTAGTGGAGCACACAAAAGAATTTCTTACCAAAACTCTAAACTGGAATTAACTTTCACTTAGATGAAAACTGAAACCAAAAATAAAGTTATGAGTGTTGTTGAACTCTTTATGCTGCGCTGTATAAAATGATTTTTTGAAGCTGTAAATAAAACAAAGATTATTAAAGGACGTTTTACTAGAAAAATCTATATCAGTTTTTTCTACTTCAAAATTTCACATTTAATTCAATGTTACTTGCCATTTCTTGGTAATTGTTTATGGAATTTACTAGTAATTTCTGACTAAAAATTGTTTCTACACCACTTTTTTTTTTTCAGTGGGTAACAAAGCAGTTCTTTGCCAATAAACCGCTTCTCAATATTCCAGCCAAACAAATTTTATACATATTGCTACTCTAGCATTTTCAGTCATGCTTACTTGTTGTATTTTATTTGTGTTGTGAACTGGGTAACAAAATTAACTAATGGATTTCACCATATATGTGACCCTGGACCACAAAACCAGTCATAAGGGTCAATTTTTTGAAACTGAGATTTATGCATCACAAGCTGAATAAATAAGCTTTTTATTGATGTATGGCATGGTTCCTCAAATCTTTCCCTGGAGGGCCAATCTGCTGCAGAGTTTAGCTCCAACCCTGATCAAACTCACCTACCTGTGATTTTCTAATGATCTTGAAGACTCTGATTAGCATGCTCAGGTGTGTTTGATTAGGGTTAGAGCTAAACTCTGCAGGAGTGGGCCAGATTTGATGATGCCTGATGTATGGTTTGTTAGCATAGGATAATATTTGGCTGAGATACAACTATTTGAAAATCTGGAATCTGAGGGTGCAAAAAAATCTAAATACTGAGAAAATTGCCTTTAAAGTTGTCCAAATGAAGTCCTTAGCAATGCATGTGACTAATCAAAAATTAAGTTTTTATATATTTACGGTAGGAAATGTACAAAATATCTTCAGGGAACATGATCTTTACTTAATATCCTAATGATTTTTGGCATAAAAGAAAAATTTATCATTTTGACCCATACAATGTATTTTTGGCTATTGCTACAAATATACCCCAGCGACTTAAGACTGGTTTTGTGGTCCAGGGTCCAGATATACAGGCGTGTGTGTATATATATACACATACAGTGGGTACGGAAAGTATTCAGACCCTCTTAAATTTTTCACTCTTTGTTATATTGCAGCCATTTGCTAAAATCATTTAAGTAAAAAAATTTTCCTCATTAATGTACACACAGCACCCCATATTGACAAAACACAGAATTGTTGACATTTTTGCAGATTTATAAAAAAAAAAAAAATGAAATATCACATGGTCCTAAGTATTCAGACCCTTTGCTCAGTATTTAGTAGAAGCACTCTTTTGATCTAATACAGCCATGAGTCTTTTTGGGAAAGATGCAACAAGTTTTCACACCTGGATTTGGGGATCCTCTGCCATTCCTCCTTGCAGATCCTCTCCAATTCTGTCAGGTTGGATGGTAAACGTTGGTGGACAACCATTTTTAGGTCTCTCCAGAGATGCTCAATTGGGTTTAAGTCAGGGCTCTGGCTGGGCCATTCAAGAACAGTCACAGAGTTGTTGTGAAGCCACTCCTTCGTTATTTTAGCTGTGTGCTTAGGGTCATTGTCTTGTTGGAAGGTAAACCTTCGGCCCAGTCCGAGGTCCTGAGCACTCTGGAGAAGGTTTTCGTCCAGGATATCCCTGTACTTGGCCGCATTCATCTTTCCCTCGATTGCAACCAGTCGTCCTGTCCCTGCAGCTGAAAAACACCCCCACAGCATGATGCTGCCACCACCATGCTTCACTGTTGGGACTGTATTGGACAGGTGATGAGCAGTGCCTGGTTTTCTCCACACATACCGCTTAGAATTAAGGCCAAAAAGTTCTATCTTGGTCTCATCAGACCAGAGAATCTTATTTCTCACCATCTTGGAGTCCTTCAGGTGTTTTTTAGCAAACTCTATGCGGGCTTTCTTCCGTCGGGCCACTCTGCCATAAAGCCCCGACTGGTGGAGGGCTGCAGTGATGGTTGACTTTCTACAACTTTCTCCCATCTCCCGACTGCATCTCTGGAGCTCAGCCACAGTGATCTTTGGGTTCTTCTTTACCTCTCTCACCAAGGCTCTTCTCCCCCGATAGCTCAGTTTGGCCGGACGGCCAGCTCTAGGAAGGGTTCTGGTCGTCCCAAGCGTCTTCCATTTAAGGTACATTTTTTTGTAACCTTGGCCAGATCTGTGCCTTGCCACAATTCTGTCTCTGAGCTCTTCAGGCAGTTCCTTTGACCTCATGATTCTCATTTGCTCTGACATGCACTGTGAGCTGTAAGGTCTTATATAGACAGGTGTGTGGCTTTCCTAATCAAGTCCATTCAGTATAATCAAACACAGCTGGACTCAAATGAAGGTGTAGAACCATCTCAAGGATGATCAGAAGAAATGGACAGCACCTGAGTTAAATATATGAGTGTCACAGCAAAGGGTCTGAATACTTAGGACCATGTGATATTTCAGTTTTTCTTTTTTAATAAATCTGCAAAAATGTCAACAATTCTGTGTTTTTCTGTCAATATGGGGTGCTGTGTGTACATTAATGAGGAAAAAATGAACTTAAATGATTTTAGCAAATGGCTGCAATATAACAAAGAGTGAAAAATTTAAGGGGGTCTGAATACTTTCCGTACCCACTGTATATATATTACACACATATATCATTTATATATGCATAAATGTTTCCAGAACAGAAATCTCAATATTAAAGCCATGTTCAAAAGTCTTGTTTATTTTGTTGACATATCAGAGGGTTTTTTTTTTGATATTTTGGACATCTGTTTTTATTACTTCATAAATCAGAAAATAAAATTATATATGCACAAACCCCTCTGCAAAAAAAAAAACAGAAAAAAAATTTCTGACTCATTTTGAGAAAACTTCATTTACAGTATTGCAGTTGAAATCTACAGATAAAGCGTAATAAAATAAACACTTTAAAGTGTGTATCTTAGATGTTTTCTTTCCACTAGTCTGATACAATACCTATAAAAAGCCAAATAACCCAGAATCTGGTCAAAAATTGACGAGGGAATGAAAACCAATGTTTTTGCCCTTAGTGTCTTGCCTTAAACTTCATTATTTCAGTCAATAATTTTGGCCCTCCTAATGTATTTCAGCTGGAGCTTGTTCGCTTATATATTTATATATATATATATACGCACACTTCACCTGAGTATTTTTGTTTGCCAAAATTTCGGTGCATCACAATGTAGAAATTATTAGTTGTAATATTATTATTAGTTGTATATTTTTTTGTTGTGCTAAATGCATAATATAATTCAAAAGAACAAGCCTAGTGATCCTTGAGTTGCTGAGGCATGGAAAATCTGGAAAAAAAAGTGCAAACTTGTTCCTATTAAAACACAACCTGCTGTGTTGGATGTTTGGTTGTCAGGTTGTGTTCTGGTGAGTCAGTCGACTGTTGACTCTCTGGGGTTTGTTTGCCCACCTGAGTGCTTTATCAGCACTGATGATGGGAACTATAGACCGGATCCTTTAGAACAGATGACAAGCTTTCTACAGATCAGAGCATAAAAGTCCTGTCTATCACAGCCTCGTCATTAATGCTCATGTTTTGCTGTGGCGGATGAATAAACAGAAGCCTTTGAGCAGTCTGACAAAAGTGAGGTGTGTCTCACCTGGTTGGTGACTTCGGTGTGTATAAACAGCTGCGAGTCTGTTTGGCTTCCATAAGGAAAAGCATGCTTCAGCATCAGTATATTACTCCCTCTTTAGGGTCCTTTTACTTGCATGCTATTTTTTTTTTACAGTAGCAGAACGACACAAAACCTCTAGTATTGGAGGATGATAAACGTAAATGACTCCAACACAGCCAGATTCATGCATGTCTGTAAGTGATGATGGTAATGATTTGTGATATTTGTCACTGTTTTCTAATGGTTTTAGTTAACTGTTATAACCCTGGTATGAGTGTTTGTTATCTTTATTGATCATTCACATGTGCAAGTGACTTTACCAAAATTGTTTGACAAAGTTTAAATCTTGAAAGTGAAATAAGATCTCCTTAGCTGTCAGTTACATAACAGTTTACAACTCACCTACACATATATGTATGTATACACACATATGTGCTTTCAATGCCAGATTTTCATTTATGAAGCAATGAGTGAAGTGATATATTCACACAGTGATGATTTAGATGGAAAGACAAAGATATGACATAAATCAGACCCCGTCTTTTATCTTTGACCCCCTAAAATTGTAAAATGAGCTCATCTGTCAGCACGTAAATCTGCAATTTCATATGCCCCCTCTTCACATAAATCGTGATTCACCATTACTCTGCCTTACCAGTTGATAAATGTAGTTACATTATAAATGATCCAAACTTTCTTTTTAATGGCATAAGTGATTTATGAGTTTGCCTCGAGTGGCGTTATTCACTTCTCCATCTGTTCTTGATAAACACAACCATTCAAAAGTTTGAGATCAGTAACATTTATTACTGTATTTTGAAATAAATTCATATTTTATTCAACAAGGGTGTATTTAATTCGTCAGAAGTGACAGTAGAAACATTTATAATTTTACAGAAGATTTCTATTTCAAATAAATGCTGTTCTTCTGAGCATTCTATTCATCAAAGAATCCTGACAAAAATATATCATGCTGTCCATAAAATATTAAGCAGCACAACTGTTTTTAACTGATAATAATAAGAAATGTTTTGAAGGATGACTTCTGAAGGCTCATGTGACACTGAAGACTGGAGTAAAGATGCTAAATAAATTACATTTTATAATATATTCAAATAGAAAACAGTTTTTTCAAATTGTAATACTATGTGAGTAACAATATTGTACTGTTTTTTTTTTTTTAATATAAAGCCGATGAAGCTTTGGTGAGCATAAGAGACTTATTTCAAAAACCTCAAATTAAACAGTAGTGTGATAGTTTTTTGTTCTGTAAAAACTTCCTACACTGGCAAGCTGAAGAAATGTCTTTCACCTCCAGATAATGCTTTATTTTCCATCAAGGCCTTTTCCCATGCTCTGCTATTTGCCTTTGTGATGTTGTGTCAACATTATAAAAGTTGAAAGTCAACTCAGTTAGACATACGTCTCTATCTCATACATCTCTCACACACATACGGCCTAACAGCTCCTGTCTAACTCTGCAAACATAATGCGCAGTGTCCGGCCTCGCTGTCAGTATATACAGTATGATTTCTGACTGTTTATTGTCAAGTTTAAAGAGGGTCTTTCCCATTCCGCTTTCACTCTTAGGAGGGGTGTATTTCTAAGCTTTGCTTTCTGGAACAAAGTTTTAGGAGAGGTATGAAATTTACTTTTGCTTTCAAGGTTATGTGTTGAGCTTAATTTATTTATTTGTATTTTTATTTCACAGAAATGCCCTGTGAGAATATATTGGGGTAGTTATGCAACATTTAATTTATTCTGTGATTTTTTTTTTTTTTTCATATTTATTATGCATAAGGTTTATATTAAATGAGAGTATGTGTAATATTTATACTTAAAACTAGAAATTCTCAGTATAGCACCACTTGACTAGTGAAGACAAGGAGATCCTTAAAGTGGTCAAAAACTCAAAGGTCATGGTCACCAGTTAGGATCTAAAACACAAACTTTCGTTTATACATTTCTATAAAGTTTAACTTGTCTGATGAAGAGCCTGTGTGCTCGAAACGTTACACCTTATGTGAATTTTTTTAATTAATAAATTTTTCTTTGATATTTTTGGAGCTTAGGTGTTGCCGACTTTGCATTTTCAATATGCTTCTACTTGTTTTTTAGTCGAGCACCCATTTGAGATAGATGTGCGTGCTGTTGTTTGCTCTTTTTATAAAGTTTAACTTAAAATAATGATGTTGATTTAAATATATATATATATATATATATAAATATATTATCACTATGCATCAGCTACCCATTGAATCCTTATCATAAGTGAACGTTTCTGCAGTAATGATGGCGGGACAAATTTCGACACGCCACCGACACCGCTGTCATGACACAAGCATGGATGTATTTGGTGAGATCACACTTCACACCCTTATTCACAAAAGTAGGACGACTGTAGCTCTCCAAATAACGTTAAACTGAAGATCTTCCCAATGCAACAATTTACGTAATCGTGTCTCAATAGTCAGTGAATCATGTCTACCGCCCGACAGATTTGAACAAACCAATGATGTCATGATATCGGATGTTGACATAGCATACTTCAAAATACTACTTGCATGATCTCATTGAAACACATAAAAAATCTTTTGTTCACAAGAAAGACGTCAACCTCAAAAGTCCCATTATTGTAAATCCAGCTCAGGCTATCAATTTGAATGATTTATGTTTGGTTAATGGGTGTTTACTGAATACAAACGGAATCAGTTATATGCACGTATAATTGACTTGGCACCTCATCTGACAGCTGAAAACCACACGGAGAATACGCTTAAAGGAATATTCATGTTAAGATCAATCGACAGCATTTGCAGCATAATGTTGATAACCACAAAAATCCAATTTATTCTTCCTTTTATAACAGCCAAAATGGTTGTACTGTAAAACGTTAAAATATATTATATTCAAAAGTATAGCCACAAGACATAAACAATATGCATGTTGATAGGATGGTAGTTTGAAAAGTTATTATTCAATTTATATATAATTCAACATTTTTGCTATGACAAAATTTTTGTTTGTTTTTTTTGCTAAAAACCTAAAACAGACATAAAAATTACAGCTCAAATAATACACATTATGTAAAAGAAGAATTTGTGTTTAAAATATAAAAAATTGGCCCCATTCACTTTCATTGTCGTATTTTAATAATGAATTCATTCATTTAATTTATTTACTTTCCCCCGAAAAGGAAGGACAAGTCAACCACAAGTTTCTGCAATTTTTATTTTATTTTATTTTGTTTTGTTTTGTTTTGTGAGAATCAACATTATGCCACAATTTGTTTTTTGAATGACTTGAATTAACTTTAACCCTCATGTTTTGTTGTGGTAATTTTGTCCCGCTCTTTATTCCGAAAATGCTATTTAATGTTATCGAATTGTACTAAAACGTACTTTTCTCACAAATTATATGAAAAAAAAAAAAAAAAAAGTATAATTTTTGTACTTTTAAGGATTTTTGTCCCCCACTTTGTTAGACTTGGTGTTGGTCAAAAATGATTAAAGTTTGAAAAACTGCTTATACATCTCTCATTATGCTATATTATTACCAAATTTTGGATTAATCTTTTTTATCATGTTGATTTCTTTAAATTAGAATAGGTATTTGTGGGGGTTTTTTTGTTTGTTTTTTGTGGAACTGATTGATCATAGGCCTCATGATCTGAGCTTATATGCACCTCAGTTTTTGAGTGACCCAAACTGACTAAATTAGTTTTTCATCACAGCACAAGGGTTAAACTGCTTTATGCGCATACACCCTGATCTTGAAAGTGGCTTCTGCCTCCTTTATTTGATAAATACAAGCTGTAATCAAACTGTTTAGTGTCATTTTTTAAATCTGACCTTGCATGGAGAGCTCCCTGATGGAAAAGTGTAGTTTAGCACTAGACTTGCAATGATTTATTAACCAAGACAGTGCCCCGAGATGGTTTGTTTAACATTAACAGATGTTTAAGATAACACGTCACAACCTGCTTTCTAATTCTTTCATGCGAACCGCTACTTCGCAGAGCACCGAAATTGGCACACCATTTTTTCTTTCCCAACCTTCACCCTAACTCTTTGACAACAGGCCAAAAGACTGACAAAACTGAGAGAAAGCACGAATGCGTATCTTCTGAAAAGAGAAAAATGCTTTTAGGTTACAGTAATCTTAACTTTTTAATGAGATAGGTTTTCTTATCTTTATCAGTGTTCTCTGTCACATTTTTGCGGTCAGATTTATTTTTCACATAAATTCTCTCATTATCTTCAGCCTGCATTATTTCTTCATGGGAAAGGCTCTCTTACCTTAGTCCTGTTATGCAACAGATGAAAGAGAAATGTCGAGCATTATTTGGTTAATGAGACATGTATTTGCCGACTTGATATTATCAAAACTCAGATGTTTACCAAATTACTCCTGATGGTTCGATGGACTTTTACACAACCAAAGTGCTGATATGTAAACATTAGCACAGATGCCTCTGTCTCCTAAAAAGTTACACATTTGCACATTCCCATTGACCACGACACACATTAACTGAAGGCAAAGCCACCTGGCTGTGAGTTTCTTCCTTCTGTATCTGATTTTGAAAGCTGAGTTTGATGCAATCATACACGCAATCGCACTGAGATTTATATGTCCTTGATGGTGACAGACACATCAAGGCCTCCACCCGCCAACAAAAAAGCCCTCCCAGCTGAATGTAGCTCAGTGTGAATGAATGTAATGAGTATATCTTAGGGTTTATAGTATTTCACCTGAGACATACCAGCCCAGCTATGTCATTCGGCTAGACGGCTTGTAAGCAGACACACTGTACTTACAGAAGAGTGTCATCATGATCATAATATTCAGTAAGTAAATATTTAGCAACACATTGCCCAAAACAACATGCAATACGCTTATTATAGGGACAATCATTTTAAGCAACCTGGGTTTGATGTTTTGCACAATAATGGCAGTTCACTTCTTGAAGAGACAAAAATATGTTTGTGTAATATATTTATATTGACCATTCAAAATGTTTTGGTTATTTTTTTATGTTTTTGAAAGAAGATAAATGCGCTATTTATTTGATCCAAAAATTCAGTAAAACAAACATACTGTGAAATATTATTTCATTATTAAAGAAGAAGAAGAATACAATAAATACATTAAATAAATATTTTTCCTGTGATGCAAAGCTGAATTTTCAGCATCATTACTCCAGTCTTCAGTGTCACATGATCCTTCAGAAATCATTCAAGTATGCTGATTTACTGCTCAAGAAACATTTCTTATTATTATCAATGTAAAAAAAAAATCTGCTTAATATTTTGTGAAAATCATGATATATTTTGCAGGATTCAATGATCAATAGAAAATTCCTCAGCATTTATTTTAAATGGAATACATTATTTTAAATAAATAAATAGATTTTTTTTTAGTCTTTACGATTACTTTTGATAATATTAATGCATCCTTAAATATATAAATTTCTTTTAAATCATTATTCTGACCCCAAATTTATAAAAACTTTATTATATTATTTTCTATATTTCTACATTATATTTTTAATATAGTATATATAGAATATATAAATACTGTATATACTGTAAGTAAATATATATATATATATATATATATATATATATATATATATAGGTATACATATATAAGGAAATATAGATAAATAAAATTATTATATACATATATTATATTATGTAAAACATATACAGTGCCTTGCGAAAGTATTCATACCTCTTCGTTTAGTTCACGTTTTGTTATGTTGCAGCTGCCCAATCTGAGGTTCTGAATGCTCTGGACTAGGTTTTATTAAGGCTATCTCAATATTTTGGTGCATTGAGCTTTTCTTACTCTGACGAGTCCCTCAGTCCCTGCTGCTGAAAAACAGCTCACAACAGGAGGCTGCTACCTCCACACTTTACTTTTCGTATGGTACTCTGCAGGTCATGAGCAGAGCTGGATTCCTTCAAACATGATGCTTGGATTTAAGGTTCATCAGACCAGAGAATCTTGTTTCTCACAGTCTGAGAGTCCTTTAGGTGCTTTTTTGCAAATTCCAAGTGGGTTTTTGTGTGTCCTCTTCACTGAGGAGAAGTCTGGCCACACCTATATAAAGCACAGATCGGTGGAGTGTCACAGTGTTGTTTGTCCTTCTGTAGGTTTCTCTCATCTGCATATATGATCATGGATCTCAACTAGAGTGACCATCAGCTTCTTGATCACCAGTCTAGACAAGGCCCTTCTCCATCAGTTGCTCAGTTTGGCCAGGAGGCCAGCTCTAGGAAGCTTCCATTATGGATACATAAAGGCTACATGCTTCTGTGAACCTTCAATGAAGCAGAATTTTTTTTCAGAACTCTTTCCCAGATGTGTGGCTTGACACAAACCTGTTTCTGAGCTCTACAGGCAGTTCATTTGACCTCAAGGTTTGGTTTTTGCTCTGATATGCATTTTCAGCTGTTAGACATTTAATTAAGACGTACGCCTTTCCAAATCACACCCATTCAATTGAATTTGCCACAGGTTAACCACTACAAGCAATATGAATGCTACTGAGCTAAAGTTCAACTGTCCCAGATAAGGGTTTGAATACTTATGCAACAGAATCATTTAATTTTTAATTTTTATTTTAACTAAATTTGCAAAGGAAAAAAGTTATTTAAAGCAATTTAACAAAAGGTAGCAACATAACAAAACGTGAAAAAAAAAAAAAATCAAGGGGTATGAATACTTTTCACAAGGCACTGTATGTATATATATATCCCCACTGTTTAAATGTAGCCTTTGGTAATAAAACCTATGAGACTTGCCAATATCTTTGCTTTAATAATGATTCCTCCTATCATACTGCACATCCCAGAATGCCTGTGCAGATAAGACTGAGGGAGTCTTGTACATAATCATGCCAGGCCAAACAGGGAGAGACCCTCCTGTCTTTTCTTCAGGACTTAGATGGTCTCTCTCTGGGAATTTGTGCTCTCCTCAGTATTTGTAATAATACCAATCTGTATTTGCAGCATTCTTCCCCTGTGCCCCATAAGGAGTAAGTTATTTCATTTTGCCTCAGAGTGCTGTAGGCGGAGCAGAGAGATTTGCAGTAGCACCAAAATCCCTTTTTTGGTCATATCTGTGCTAGACAAGATCAGAGGCCAGTGAAGACTATGAAGTTGTTCACATCGAATCATCATAACTGTTTGACCCTCAACCTTGTGCTGTTTGGCTAGCGCCTCCATTCGGCTGGAATTTTAGATCTGGGCCAAGCAGAAAACTTCTGAAATAAACCTCCAACACAGCTTCTGCTTGTTACATCCTCTTGTTATTTGTGTCACAAGGCTGCTGTAAAGCTTTCCAGAGGTTATTTTCTAATTAAAGTGTAGTCTGAACATCTTTTTATAACCCCTCTGACAGAGCTGATTTTAATTAAACTACAACACTGCTTTTTTGGTTTCATAATGTAACTCTAGTTTATCTTGATGACCCTGGTCAAGTCTACAAAGATAACACAATCTCTTTTTTAATGAAGATAAACATTGAAGTTTTCCATAATAGGCAGCCAATGAGAAAGAGAGAGATACATATGCATAAAAAAAAGATAGATAAATAGATATAAATATTTACAATAGTAAATGATAATGGCCTGGAATGGAAGTGAGGATGTGCTGACAGCTTATCAACACCCAGTTTCAACACCGCTATCATGGGTCAAGTATTTGTAAAAGAGGTCACTGTGGGGTAATGGACACTTGTGAGACACAAACACACTTGAAGAAATATGAGGAACTCCCAATGACAGCTACTTATCATTAACACCAAGGACATCACCAAATATTTAAGACTGGAAGGGGGCCAAATGTAAATGTTATTGGAATAATTAACCCAGTCGTTGTTTGCTCATGTCGTTCTCGTTCCAAAACCAGGCTGATATTTCAGTCTGTGGAATACAAATGGAGAAAGTTCTGGAGAATCTGTTTTGGGAAAATTATCCTGGTTGTGTTCCCGTCATTTTCACCCAGACAGGATTTTCTTTTTACCGAAAATCATATATCATACTGGACTAAAACGTTCTGACGTTGCTCACACAGGCTATAAAACTTGGGGGATTTTTCCCAACTTCACTCTTGAAAATAAAGGTTATTTATTCTCCAATGTTTCTATAAACAACCTTAAACATCTATGGAACCTTTCAAATGCAGTTAAGGTTCTTTATAGTAAAAAAAAAGGTTATTTAGATTTCTAAAATGTTATTCAAAATGGTTCTTTTAGGAACTGTTCACTGAAAGGTTCTTTGGGGAACCAAAAATGATTCTTCTATTGCATCACTGCAAAAACACCCTTTTGGAAGCTTTATTTTTAAGAGTGTTTGTTACCAGACTACAAAAAATATAATACATTTCTTGCTATATAATTATATTGTATTAAATCTTAACTTGTTTTCTTTCAGTTAGCACAAGTTTTGTATTTCTTCTTGGAACTCATTGATCATAGACCTCATTTGATCTAACCTCATAAACATTATGTACACTGCCAAAACTATTTTCAGCACAGCAAGGTTAAGAATCGGTCATTAAAATATGATCAACCACTGATCTAATCTTGCATGCTTAGTTATGTCATAGAGTGCCGATATATAAAGGTGAGTTGAAGTTCACAAGGTAAATTTCTGTAACCATTCAAAGAAAGCAGCTTTTATTTTGATGGGTGATGGATTTGAATGACGTAAGTTAAACAGAGTCAGTAGTTCAACTCTGTCACCACGCCATCAATATGGGCAGCTAAAATATGATCATCCACCATCATATTTGTAGTGTACTGCAATGCTATAATCTTAATGCTTTTTAAAACTTTAGATTGAAAGATGAGTCATATTACATGGTGGTATTTTATGTAAGTCACAAAGATCAGGAAGAAGGAAAATTTTGACATTTGACTAATGTATGACAGCTTGTCAGATGTCTTCTGAAATAAATTAAGTGTTAAATCTCCTAACCCCTAAGTACGAGCTATAATAAACAGTGTTGCATGCCTTAGGAAACACCACTAGTTATTTTGAGATTTCCTGGGCTGTACAAAACATTAAGAAAGATCTGTTTTTGTTTAGGGCGTGTTGGTAGACTGTGCAGCTTAAATTGGGGTACTTTAGACATGTGGATGGTCCATTCAGTTCTCTTCAAATGAGCATTATTTGTTCAGCGCTTTTCTAAATTATTTTAAAGCGATGCAGCTGTATATGACAACAACAGGAAGCTGGTCAAACTGGTCACTTGAGACACTGATTTCACAGTGACCTCTCATTAACCCTGTTTTTCTGAAGCCCTTTTATTAATGCACCTGGGACTTCCCCACACCCATTCAAAGTAAGTCTTCTGTGGAAAAAAACCCATCTCGGCCCTTTTTTCCATTGTTAGAAGCAATGGTAAAACAAACTATAAAGTTACAACATCGATTTATCAGAGGTAACAGTGCATTCCACCACAGAGGCTCTTAATAGGGGGCAGGAAAGTTTGAAGTAACCCTTGTTGTCTGTGTGCATGTATGTGCAAGTATTTAGTATTAATAAAAGTAGAAATAAAAATAGTAATATGTTTAGTTATAACATTTATAATTGAAAAGACTCATCAAGAATCATTAAAATATATATTTTTAAATTTAAATTGTTACTTTTCACTTCTTTGTAATATTCTGTGATATTTCCTTTTTTTTTTGAGAGAGAGAGGTTTTTTCAGTGTATTTATTTCTATTTCCATTTCTTCGTAAGCCAAAGTATTTTGTGTTCTTTTGATAATTCAGCTTATAACCAAGAATACAATTCAAGAGCCGACATCTGTTTATCCCAGTGATTTTGTTTTACAGCTGTCAACTAGGAAATTTGATTTTATAGTTACTGCAAGTTGTAAACTCCCTCGTGTGTGGTTACTGAAATGCTGTATAATAATCTCAAGAAAATGAAGTGTAATTCGAATGATGTGTAATTTTGGCTGAAGGGCTCCTCCCACTGCCGTTTTATATATAGCTCTCTGAATGAGCTCAATCTTTCTAAACTAGCTGACTCGTATTCCCCTATATACGTTGGCCAGAATTTTGTTTCCATGTCACCACAGTCTGGTTTTGATTTGTTTTTGGTTGCCATGGTTATGCTGGTTAAAATTCCGTTGGGTTTTCCCCCTAAATTAAAAACGGAGGTTGCCAAGATGGTTGGCTGCATGCTGTTTGCCACATTATACTCTGAATCTTAAACGCACATGGGAAAGTCTAACGGCCATCTTGTGGTCTTTCATCAACAGTTTTTTGTTTTTTTTCTTACCTTACTTCTTTTTTTCTTAAATACTTTTTGGAGATTTCGAGCTACCCAGACCTGATACTTATCATACGACTGGCTGAGAGAAATTTCTGGAAGATTGAAGGTCTTGCTCAGTTACATAAACACTGATGTACCAAAACTACTATGTGAATACTGTGTTTGGGATGCAATAGATTAGTGCTGCTTTTAGACCAAACTCACATTAAATGCAAGAATGGTCAAGAAAATTTCTGAATAACTGCACTTTATAACTATTTATAATTTGGCATTTTTGTTCTGAGACACTAACAAATTAAGTTTCAAACCATTTTGACAATTAAACAGATAAAGTATAAGCAAATGTGCCATTGGGTATCATTGTATAGCTGTACTTAGCATCTTTAAGAATAGTTTAAACATTGCTATATCAACAAAATCTGCTTTAGAGGAAGAATGGGGTAATGCCCACTCGATTACACAAAAGTAAGCGCATGTTCAGGAAGGGGGAGTGTGGCTCAGGTTTTATGAAAGCCGCACCTGTGAGGGATATCTGGAGGTAATCTCCTGTCCGAGGAGAGCAGACATGAGGAATGGGAGTTATGTGGGATTCAAAGGATCATATCACTCTCTCTCTCTCTCTTTATTGTTTCTGCTCTCTGAACTCTTTCCCTATCCTGCTGTTGTTTCCTTCTTTTGACAGGAGCCTCTTCTAGGTACAAGTACATTTGAAGGAAAGTCAAATTTGGGAGACTGTCGAAACTTAAGCGACAGGCTGTGTGAGCTGAGTTATATCTCATAACTGGTCTTGTGAAATCAAATCTTTAATTAGTGATGCTTGGAAGGGTAATAAAACAAGTGAAAAACAATCTCATTGAATTATACTTAATGAAGCACCAGAACCATTTTTAGGGACTAAATAACATAGAGACACGAATGTGGGTACTTTTAACTTGGGATAGTAAGAAACCAGCTTGCAACCACCCAAAACAACCAACTGAATGTAAAAAGCAACCAACTGAATGTATTAGCAACAATACAGCAAAATGTTTGAACAACATTACCAGTAAGCAACCAGAAAGTAAGGACATTGCCTAGTTTTACATGGCCAAGCCCCACTGTTTCTATAAAAATGTAAACTATCCAGTTAATTTGTAGCACAAATCTCCAATAGCTAATTTATGCAGTGACCACTTTGAAAATCTAAGGGGGCGTAAAGGAAATAGAAAATACCCATTCAAGGGCATTTACGTGCATTCCAAGCGCCCTGGGAAGCATAAAAAACAAATATTGATGTGCAGTAGTGAGTCACTGTTCAGAAAGAATGCAGGACCTTCCCAGAATTATGGGAAAACGGAGGATGTCCAATTAAAATGACTAATGCAAAAGGAAAAAAATGCAAAGTCATGAGACTGTACGGAGTTGGTACCAAGATTTTAACACACTCAAGTATACGTCTATACAGTGACTGTACTGGCTTAGATTACATTCTGTATTGTTCAATTGCTGTTTTGCTGAAATACAGTGGCAACAAAAGCGTTTTGTGTAACTGTCTGGACAGAATAAAAATGAGTTTGAGTGGGCAGCACAAAGTGGGATTCTTGTCATAGCATGTGACCTTAGCAAAGTCTTTTTCTTTCATCTACTTAATAAGGCATTCAAAAGAAGTGCATTGATGTACAAAGAATTACTTCAGACTGTGCATGTAAATAAGCTGAATATTTTTAGAACTCAAGCCTTTGATTCAAAGGCTTAGACAGCTTTTTTAATGCTCTACTGATGCAAATTTGAAGAAACTCTTGTATACTTTATAACTCCACAGAAACTTCATCTAGGCCCTTTAGGCCTAATTTTGCAGTCCAGCTACACTTTTCCATCCACAAATGTCTGCATTGACATCGTCATCTGCAAACCAACCGCCTTTTCCTCTGAATAGGCTTCTCCAGCCGTGACGAAGGCGGATTTGAGTGGAAACAGTGCTTCACAGTTAGCCGCAAATTCCCGCTTTTACAGGCCCACAGTGGAACATTCTATACTTAGTCCCTGTTCAGTGCCACTAGGTCTTTTCATTTTCAAATCAGTTCATGGGGTTCGCCTCCATATATCCGTATAAAACTGATACTAAAATGTCCAAAAAAGTTGTAGATAAGTGGATATTTAACTTAAAAATAAGAAAACACGGCATGAAGTCTTGGTTACTAGTACCACACATATTGGTAATACCCTGCTAACTAAAAAATACTTTTTAAAAAACTATAGATGGTCTGTGAGACTGGGAGATTAAGATGCCAATGGATGAGCCTTCAGGCCTAAATGCTAAACACATCACAATTGTTTTCTGTGTTTCTTCTAAATCCCTCCCTGAGAAATCTGACCCATCATGCTTTGGAGGCAAAATGCTGATAGGTTCCAAGGATGAACATTGTTTAGTTTGACAGCTTTCAATTTCTCACTTACACAGATTTCCAGGAAAGATAACTTGTCAGGTGTTCACTCCAAAAAGATAAGGGTAATCACTCATTTCTTTTAACACTTTACTAGGAAAAAAGATTAGTGTAATCAACCACAAAAAGTAGACCTGTCAGGACAAGGGAGCTAAGTTTATATATTTATTGTTGGTAGGATGATTGTTTGTTGTTAATTTGAAGTACAAAATAAGACCTTAAATTTGTTTTCATTTTGCTCTTCCATTATGAATGACTGTTGGAATGTTTTTGTGAAATCAGACACTACTTACTGTTTTCTTTTACTGTGATGACATGTTGAAAATGCTTATTAGATCCTAAGGGTCCAGTTTGTCATAACATGAAAACGAAACTTTGACACTGCTGAAAAAACAAAGTTTGAGTACAGATACACTGTATGGGTTGAATTAAGAGAGCGGTGCTTTCCAACAACGTGTTCATATTCTGATTCAAAGAAAATACTACTAAGTATCTAAATATTCATAGTGGTTTTTGAGATATTGGCTTGTGCTGTTGTCTTTCATGAACAGTAATGATCTCATGTTTGTTTATATCACTTTTTGATAGTACTTGAGCTGGAGGACACAATTTTTCCATCCACTAGTGTCTGGGTGACAGTCTGTAATGTTGTCCTGATGGGTTCTTTCTCTAATCTGTAAAATATTTTATTAACATCAACATCAAGTTTTCTAAAGAACAAACAGGCATGTTCAAAATGTATGATACAAAAAGTATAAAGCTCACTTTCATTCTTCTCCATCCAGTAGTCTCCTGTAGGTGGCTATCTCAGCTTCAAGCTCCATCTTGATGTTGAACAGGGCCTGATACTCCAGTGTCTGACTTTGAATGTCGGCACGCAGCTGTTTAAGATCAGATTCTCTCAGCAAAATTATGCCATTGTATTGCTCCACCTGCATCCCATATCGCAAATTTGTTTCATTAAGGGCTTCTTCCATAGATGCTCTCTGTAAGAAATGTCAAGAATAAATAAATAAATGCTCTTGAGAAATGTTCAAAAGTGGAGCGCTGCATCAAGGTGTCTGGGCAGAATCTCTTACATTTCCAATCAGAGACTGCAGCTCTGTTTCCAAAAGCTGCATCTGCCTGCGGCTCATGCTGACTTGTGTTTTGGCTTCTTTCAATGCTTCCGCGTTCTCGGTCACTTGAACCTGTACAACGGTGATCTGTGCAAAAAAAGAAAGAAATGTAATACTCTCTTTAGAATATAAATAATGTGTAAAATTTGCAAAGAGAAATTATGCCCCACTTTTGATTCATGCCAAGTTTTCAGTTCCTCCTGGTTCTTTAGGACGATCTTTTCATAATTGGCTCTCATCTCCTCCATGATCTTTGCCAGGTCCTGTCCCTTGGGAGCATCAACATCCACCTGCACTCCTGACTGGTTGATTTGACTATGTAGTTCTGACACTTCCTAAAAATTGTGAGATTTGAGGTTCCACAGGGTTATATCTTGGGTACTCTCCTGTTTGTGAACTACTGCACTCTGATCTATTGTAATTTAATGTACATTTTTATTTATGTGTAGTATTATCAAATAGATTTACCAGTTGATGTTGTTTCTTTAACTCGATAAGCTCCACTTTCAATCCTTCAACATCATTTTCCAGATGCAGTCGTGCCACATTGGTGTCATCCAGCATCTTTCTCAATGCATTTATGTCTGCTTCAACATACTGTCTTAGCTGTAGCTCATTTTCATATCTATAGACACATTACATTAATTGGAATTATTGTTCTTTACATATAGATTGGCTCAAAGGTAATAGACATGGAATAAATCCCACAAAACATACATTGATTTCATTGAGTCTTTAAAACCAACTTACTTTACCCTGTAGTCATCGACAGCCAACTTGGCATTGTCAATTTGAAGACTCATATTTGCATTGCGCATTACCATCTCCAGGATCTAAATGGACATAACCAAAAAAGATACAATAAAGTCTATTGTTAGTTCTTTATCTAAGTGCACTATAAAGAAGCCGCTTCTCAAGGATTGATTACATGCCTTACTCAAGGGCATGTTCAAAGTCCAGTTTTTGAGTCATCCTTACTTTGAACTGAACTTGCAACCTGTGCATTACACCCAATTCACACTATCGTAATGTGCAAGCATTAATGTCTAATTAAAATGAAAGCAAAAACATAATTTAAGGGTAGCAGGTGCTACACATCTATGAAAAAATGTTGTGGATGTCATTGGACAATAATTTAGTACACAGGATAAAATTGTTAGAAACTAGTATTCCAATGGACAGAAAATACCTCTTTGCGTAATTTATCAAGGGTGGCTTGGTAGTGACTGTAGTCCTTAGTGTCTGGACCTTTTTTCTCCAGAACCTGGCGGATTTTCACCTCCAGCTCACTGTTGGCCTTCTCCAAGCTCCTAACTTTCTCCAGGTAGGAAGCGAGACGTTCATTCAGGATTTGCATGGTAACCTTTTCATTTCCAGCATTTCCAACAGTCCCCATTTGTACAGTAGTAGATCCAAAGATGTCCTTAGAATAAGAACCATTATTCCCAGTACTTCTCCAAGAGTAAAATGTGGGTCTTAACATGCTGAGATCCTCTGAGGACATTCTATATATTCTTTTGTTCTGAACACTGAAGTTTTGCATTTTGCTCAATTTTCTGCAGAGAAGAGATCTTAAATGAAAATGAGACCAGATGCAACTGCTGGTTCTGAGAGGTATGAGATTTTTTTATGGTTTTGCAGTTCACAAGTAGTAGACACATTTCTATTATATTTAGACTCTGGACTTCCACCCCACCCACTGCTTAGTGTTATGGTAGTATTAACTGGGTTATGAAACTTGTATGGATTTCTTTATGTAGGACACAAAATAAGATATTTAGAAAAATGCTAGAGTGTTTGTTTGTTTATTTTGTCCGTAGAATGAAAGTCAGTTCAATCTGAGGGTCCACAGGGTTATATTTTGGGCCCTGTAATATTTGTGAGCTATAAGGAACTTTGGACTAAACTGTCCTATTTTGGACTATTTTGGACATTCAATGTGTGGACAAAACACATTTGAAACATTCTTTAAAGTATCTTCTTTTGTCTTCTGCAGACAGAAGAAAATGTCCTACTCACCTGACCTCACTTGGTACTTTTTGAGCAATATGTCTTTTAGAATCCATTTAAATTGGGAAAGATCTTATTTCAGATAAGTCCTAACATGGAGAACCTGTATAAAATTCTTATGTTCATACAACATCGTACAGGTTCTCCTTGAATGCTGTCTGCAAGAATAATTTACCAAAGTCTAGCCTCTTTTTCTGTTCTCACGATAGCTTTGAATGACTCTCACAAATCACAGTGGCTGAAATAAATATCAAAGATGCCGACTTCCACAGCAAAAGGTCTTATCACAACTGATATTATTTACAACCCCAATTCCAGAGAAGTTGGGATGTTTTGTAAAATGCAATAAAATCAAGAATCTGTGATTTGTTAATTCTCTTTTACTTTTATTTAATTGACAAAAATACAAAGAAAAGATTTCCAAAGTTTTCACTGACCGACATAAATGTATTTTGTAAATATGAACAAATGTTGTTTGTGACGGCTGCAACACACTCCAAAAAAGTTGGGAAAGAGGCATGTTTAGCACTGTGTCACATCAACCTTCCTTTTAATTACAATGTTTCATTGTCAGTTACAAATGTGGTTGTCTTCCTTTCTTGTTTTTTGTGAAGACTCAAGCCACATTTAGTTCTGTAGTATTTCTTATCTAATGTTCACATAACCACCAATTACATATTTTATTAACATGCACACACACATTGTCAGGGAGTCTCAGTCACCAGCTCTTGACTTCATGTCCCAGAATCCACCTGTTCTCAGTCAAGATCACCATCACCTGGAGTTCTAATCACCCGCACCTGCTGTCTTCAATCAAGTCACCTATTTGAGCATGCTCCTCTCAGTCACTCATTATCTGGTCTACTGTTCACATCCATGAACTTACCAGACTCTTTGCACTCTGCGTGCGTAGATTCTCCGACAATACTCTCCTCAGTTCCTGGTCCCCGATCTTTGACGAACGTGCAAAGACACCACATCTCAGTAGACAGCTAAGACCCATTGGACTGTTCATTGTGCTTGATTCTCACCTGCCATTGCTCCTCACGATCTGCATCGCTGATGCTGTTAATAAACCTATCTGATTATTACTTACCTGTTGTCTCTTGCTAGATCTGTGAAAGAAGACCGGCCGATCACAACTATACCATGGACTTCCTATCTTCTAACCAACCTGATCTCACAGAATTCCGTGTAATGACCACGGACCCTTAACTCCGAATCTGTGGTGGTATCACAGAATCGCCGAAAATTCCGTGATGGGCTCACGGAAGTGATATCAATGTAAGTCAGTGACAGGCATCAGCCATGAACCACGCACGGATCCATTACACGGAATTCTGTGAGACCAGGTTGCAAATTATATATTGGGTAATAACATTGCCATTATTGCATATATGTGTTGGGGTTTGATTTTTCAATGTAAACAGTCAAAACAGTTTTATTTATATTACATTATTTACACATTTATGAGCACGTAACCCAACCCCTGCCCATAAACCTACCATTTGTAAATAAAACACAAGATATAACAGACAGACACAACTACCGTCATAATTTATTCAAAAAGTATTAATATTCCAAGTCTTCCGAGGCGAAACGATTGATTTGTGAGAGGAATAGACGCGATCGCCGTCTCCGTCCGCTATGTGCTGCAGTCTCTGTGCGTAAATTCAAAAAATGCCGCCAGAAGAAGCTTTACGTCAGCTTTAGTTGTGAAATACCATTGGCTCTTGCGTGTCTCGTGATCGATTGCGTCATGCTGTTGTGACAGGCTATTGGCTCTTGTATGTCTCGTGACTGATTGCGTCATGCTACGGCCCGGGAGTATCTTTTTGGATGAGATGTGAGCGCGTTAACGGAGCGGGATCATTTTCAGCGATTAAAACCTTGTGTTTTTACTCTCTTCTTCGCATAAAGACTTCGTATGGCTTCAGAATACTTGGAATGCAACACGACTTGTTTGTAATGCTTTTATACTGCTTGTTTATGGACAGTTTTTGCAATAAATACCCGTGACTGCACTTATATTTGCCTGTGTGTGTTTTATATTGTTCAGAAGTGGGTAGGGGTGGGTTAGGTGCTCCAGTGAAAGTATAAATTTATATACAAATATAACTGCATCGGAGTCACTCTTTTTACGTGGTCCGATGCAGCGCTGGTGTAACCAGTGAATCCGTGCGTGGTTCACGGCTGATGCCTGTCACTGACTTACATTGATATCACTTCTGTGAGCCCATCACGGAATTTTCGGCGATTCCGTGATACCACCACAGATTCGGGGGTTAAGAGTCCGTGGTCATTACCTCACAGTTTTCCAAGATGGCTGTCCAATTGAGGATTGTCTAGGAATTTATTGACCTTTACTATAGGGTATCATTGAATGAAAGAACTTTGAAGACAATCTTCTGGGGTGGGTTGGATGATCTTATCTATCAACAGATGCCAGCGTCCGATACCATCTGTTCCTTGGAGAGCTATATTGAATATGCACTGTGGCTAAGTACTTCATCCTATACTTTAGGTGAGGCTACTGACTGCCATGTGGATCGGACCGTAAGCCCTGAATCGCCAGCCGCTGCTGACTCAAGCCCACCGTCCAGCCATTCCCCAGTCAAGCAGGCGTTGACTCAAGCCCGCTGGCCGCCACAACATCATGCCCGCCGGCAGTCCAATTCACAGACTGTTAGCAGCCCGCTCCTCCAGAGTGCCATCCGGTTCCCGCGTCCAACCCCCAAACTTTTTTTTTTGGGGGGGGGTAGTAGGACTCCAGTCATAGTGGCCGAGCCATGGGTCGAGTTCAAGGCCACGGAGTCTCTCCTGCCATGGCCTCCTGAGCTCCCTGCTCCACCATGGCCTCCCGAGCTCCCTGTGCCACCCTGGCCCTCTGAACTGCCTGTCCCGCCATGCCGCCCCAAGCTCCCTATTCAGCCATGGTCCCCTGGACTGCTGATTCCGCCATGGCCTCCCAAATCCCCAGATCCACCATGGCTCCTTGGACTGCCTGTCCCTCCATGGTTCCCTGAGCTCCCTGATCCTCCCTGGAGGCTTCCCGTGTTTCTGTCTTGGACCAGCCGCCTCCAGGACGCCCCCCCCCCTCCCCTCCCCGGTGGATATGTTAGGGTGCGGCACGCGCCTTCCAGGAGGGGGAGGTAATGTCAGGGAGTCTCTGTCACCAGTCACCAGCTCTGGACTCCATGTCCCATAATCCTCCCCGGCTCACACCTGTTCTCAGTCACGCTCCTCTGTCACTTATTGTCTGGTCTACCTTCTCACCTGCCATTGCTCCTCACGATCTGCTTCACTGATCCTGTTAATAAATTTGATTATTACTTACCTGTTGTCTCTGGCTAGATCTGTGACACACACATACACGCATATATATATATATATATATTTCACTGTCCCACAAGAAAAAAAGTTTATATAATTATTTTCGTTATTTAAAATGCTATAAATCATTAAACATTTCTTTGTCGTACATTGAACTGTTATTATTAAAGTTGCAGTGTTATTTGAATTTTTTGTTTTTTGTTTTTTGAGCCAAATGTCAAAATTGTCCTATGGTGTGACTGTCTCAAGCATGTTTCAATAAATTACAACTTTTATAAATTAAAAAGAAAAGCATAAAAATGTTAATAAATACCTCCGGCATAATTGGACATGTGTCTATTTTAGTAGACTATTCTATTTTATTTTAAAATGGCAACCATTTTTTTTTTCATCCATATATTTCTGAGAGTGTAGGAACTTGATACATTTTGTCTCTGAAAACCATGTCCTCTGATTTGAAACCATACTGATTTTAAATCAGCCAATTCCAGAGAAAACATTTAATTAGTTGAAGGACCCCATTCATGGTTGTGTTACTGAAGCCTCCTGTGAAGCCCATGACATGAGCAGATGGTCAATTTTTGTCTCAGAATTGTTCGAATATTGAACTTTTTTGGAACCACTACAAAAGTGTTACGTTTTGTTGTCCTTTGGTGTGACACCCCTAAATTATATATTTTTTAATTAAAAACTGCATGTTAAACTCAGGGATCCACCAGAAGGGAGGAGATCCTAAGAAAACGATGCAGAAAGTCAATACAATAAAATGATGCCTTAAAAAGAGTAGCTATATAGTTTTTAAAAAAACATTCACATCTTAATGAATATAGTTTCAATCATATATCAATAATATTTATCTGTATCATAAATATCAATCATATTTAGCTGTGCCGCACATGCAGCATGGGGGCTAGAAGAATTTCAGTAACATACTGATAGACTACGAGACTGAATTTTGTTGATGAAAATTATTTTGCTTTGTTTAAAAAAAAATGTTGATATTGTTTGTATCCAAATTAAACTTTCTTTCTCATTTGACATATTCAAAATTAAATAGAAATACTTTAATAACTACCATTTCTGTCCTTTAGTGTGACATAATGTCCTATGTTTTGAACAGTTGACAGCAAAGTTGTCTTGTTGTCAAAGTTTGTCTTGAAATTGTCCAAGTCATGGGAAAAAATTATGCAAATTATAATTTCATATTAAATAAATAACACTATATGAAAATAAGTGTCTAACAATGAAGATCTCTCTCATGCAATTTATATTTTATTAAGAGTTTTTTTTTTTTTTTGTCACTGTCAGTCTTGCCCTGTTTAATTTGGATTAAAGACTGTATTTTGAGTTCATCCTCGTCTCCTTGCTTCCCTCGTGTGTGTGTACCGTGGAAGACCAGACCAAAATTTTTTTTTTAGTCCTGTTTGTTTTCCCCTGTGGCATGGAAGTTGCCGCTCGTCCTTCTGCCATAGCCCACAGATGATGCGTGGGAGTTTGGTGGGATTGCCGTGAGTGTTGCGAGTCCACCGGCTGCTCGTCAGTCAAGTTTACCAGCCGCTCATCTGTCCAGCCCTCCAGCTGCGGCTAATCCAAGCCCGCCGGCTGCTCCAAAGTCAAGTTCACGGGCCGCCAATCGCTCAAGCCCGCTGGGTATGGCTAACCCAAGCCTGCCGGCCACTCATCCGTCATCCAGCTCCAGCCCCTGACCAGAGTCAAGTCGTTTTAAAGTCTTGTTGTGTCCACAGGAACAGTTTTTATCCAGTCTTGTCTTGTCTTGTCCATGGAGACTCGTCTGCCTCTCCTGTTGCGGAAATGGAAGCGGTTCCTGAGCACACCCTGTGATGTAGTAGGACCTATTACCCAACCACCCCCCCAAAAAAATCCGAGGCCACGGCCACAAAGACCACCTGCCATGGTCACCTTAGTACACTGATCCGCCGTGGTGCCCCGAACTGTCTGTTCCGTCCTGGAGGCCCCCGTCCCATCCTCCAGAGCGCCCACCCCGCCTTCCGGGAGGGGGTAGTTATGTCAGTCGTGTCTTGTGTGTTTCCCCCTCTATGCCCTTATTTGGTCCTTCCTGTTCCTGTCCTAATTTAGTTTGATTGTTTAGATTCTGTTCAGCTGTGTATTAATTATCTTGTGTATATTAGTTCCTGTCTGTTCAATTAGTTTTGGTCTACTCGTTACTCCCGGTGTTCCTGTGTGTAAGCCCTGCCTTGTCTTGCCCTGTTTGAGTTTATTAAAGACTGTATTTGAGTTTATCCTCTTCTCCTCGCTTCCCTTGTGTGTGTGCGCACCATGACAGTCACACCATTGGACAAATTTATGGTACAGTTCAGTAAAAATGTAGTTAAGGACCCTTTATATTTTCTCAAAGACCAGACTTCACACTACATAAATATATGCATTTCTTCTTCAAAAATGGTCTTTTACAAAAAAAGCATTTTTTACTGGCTATTTGTCAACTACCCATAGATAGATAGATAGATAGATATTCTTAAATCCCATGACATGGAATTGTCATAACAAAGGAAAGAATGCAAAGATTTGATAAGTGTCTTTTATTTGAAAAGACAAGACATGATGACAACAACACAACATAAAAACAAAATGGGACAATTAATGATCATAAACAATCATTGTCATTACAAAAATATGTAATAAAGCTTCAATAGTGTTCTTTGACCTTCCGTTTTTGTGGCTTTAGTCATTAAAATGTTAAATTTTGTTACAATTTTTAAGTTAGTGTTGAAATGTACTAGTTAAATCTCATTGCATATATGCTCTGAGACACTTACAATAAGGCACTTTGGACTAAATAAATATCTAATGTGTTAAGTCCAACATGTCTTTAGATCATTTTATCATTGGCCCATGGGGTTTTTCTGGTGTGTTGTGGAGGTTGATTTGAAATTTGATGTTCAAAGTTTCCTCTCCTTGGTTTCTGTGCTTGAAGACACCACCTTCCCATCCACCAGCGTCTGTGTGACAGTCATCACTTTTACCTTCTTTTGCTCTTCAAGAGCATCCTGGAGCCTGCATGAGAAAACATACCTATTACCCACCATACAAAACAAATACTCCTAGCAAACCTAGCCACAAAGTTTTAAAACCACATTACATGTCTAAACAAATGGTGGACTGCTGTGAAAAATCTTGATATGCTTTAGAAAAAAACTTACTTGAAGTCTCCGCCGTCCAGAAGTCTCCTGTAGGTGGCAATTTCTGCCTCCAGCTTCATCTTGATGTTCAGCAGAGCCTCGTACTCCTGCGTCTGGTGCTGGATGTTGTTGCGCAATTGTGTGAGCTCAGCCTCCAGTTGCAGGAGGGCGGCGTTAAGGCTCTCGATCTCCATGTTGTAGCGCATTTCTGTGTCCCGCAGAGTGGCCTCCAGTGATCCTTTCTGAAAAATGAAACAAAGAGAACCCAAACGTTTGAGCAAACTTCACTGAGACAAAATCAAGATGTGATACTTGAAATAATACAGCTAATTTAATAAAAGGATTAGAAAGACATGATGGGAAATAGCAATGGCTACAAGAAAACTAACTCACCAGGTTCTTCTGTGACTCCAGCTCGATCTCCAGTGTCTGAATTTGTCTGCGAAGTTCGTTGACTTCTGTACGTGCACCCTGGAGGGCCTCTGTGTTCTGTGTGACTTGTACCTGAATCTCTGTGATCTGGAGAGAGCATAAAATTTCACATTAGCCCCAAAACAGTGGTATTGACATGTGACATTAACAAGACTCGATTTCAAGAAAATGATTGTCTTTTGGAATATACCTGAGATTCGTGCCAGGCCTTCAGCTCCTCCTGGTTCTTCAGGGCCATCTTCTCGTACTTGGCTCTAATCTCCTCCATGATCTGGGCCAGATCATGTCCTTTAGGAGCATCAACATCCACCTGCACTCCTGACTGGGAAATCTGGTTACGAAGCTCAATTACCTCCTGTTGGGTGGAGAGACCATAAAATAAGCCTTAAAGCAACACCCATAATGGGTTATGAGGTAGACAAATATTTCCAGATGTGCTAATGTCCAAATGTGCAAGATGTGTACTCACATTGTCATGGTTCTTCTTAAGGAAGATGAGCTCTTCCTTGAGGGCCTCAATCTCGCTTTCAAGGTTCATGCGGTTCAGGTTGGTGTCATCAATGACCTTTCTCAGGCCGGCAATGTCAGCCTCCACACCTTGGCGGATGGACAGCTCAGATTCATACCTGCAGACACAACAAAGATCAATGGGTCGCTCTTCTAGGAAACCAGGAAATTTCCCATGAGGTCAAAATATTTGTTATAGTTCACAGTTTTGTTACTTACTTGACTCTGAAGTCATCAGCTGCCAGACGGGCATTATCAATCTGGAGCACTAGACGGGCATTATTTGCGGTGGCATCAAAGATCTACAACAAAAACAGAAATCAAGAATTCACCATTGAACAATATAATGTGCAATTATGACACACAAAACCTCACCTAACTGTTTTACAATTGTTCTAGTGTGATATATAATGTGTAAGTCACATGGCCACTGTGTACCAAACTGCAGTAGCATCTTCTGCTCTAATGTCTTAGTTTGCTTAGATAAGACCTACTGGAGGACAAAGTTCATTTCACAGTCTGTTAGATAATCATTAACCAACAGCCATGTTGGAAAAGCAGCTGGTGTCTGTTTGATGGTTGTAAATTAAGCTGTATAGCGGGAAGAACAGGGTTTGAGCTGGATTTCCTGTTTTTTTATCCCAATGTGCTTTGTTTTGTAAATGCTTTCCATGTTTGCAAGCCAGCATATCCTGGCATCATTGAAAAGGGCTGGGACAAATAGTAACATATTTTCCATATGCTAATGGTTGTTGGCTATGTATCTGTACTAACAATTGTAAAATAAACAAGTTATAGTTTATTATATATATATATATATATTTTATAATTTACTGAACTTTTAAACTGTAAATTTCTTTTCATTCACACCATTCTTTTAATTGAATCTACCTGTCACTTTACTGCATAGTCACTGATGAATGATAAATCAATCATTTTGATAACACTGCCTAGTTATCAGTGACATATTAGCTTTATAGTTCAGCTTCAAGATACAGTTGGTGTGAAACTGACGCTAATCAGTATTTTATCTGCTTTATGAACTTCTTTTCAAGAAAATGTAGAATAGCACTATACAAGTAGCTATGAATGAAGCTAGGAATATCTCTGCCAAAGTCTCACAGCTGGTCGCATTTTGCACTGTCTGAACTCTCTCCACTTTTCCATTTCCCTTATGACACAGACAGACGCTAAAACATCTCAGATCCCAGAGTTTCCATACACAGGGAATAAACAAGCATCTGGATGTGTAACAGGTCAAGAATAAATACAGGACGGAAATGCTTATTCACCGGAAAACCGGCTGTAGGCAGAAGTTACGCCTGCCGTCCCGCAGAGACTGAGCCTCCCTCCCCCATGCCTTCCCTCTGAATTTAGTTTCACCCATAGTTTACTTTTTGGTTCTCTGCCTATCAGTGCTGGCCATCAGTAAACTCGCATTCAGTTCTTTAAGCTTTAAATTACAAAGTTTCTGTCCTGAAACCCAATAAATGTCCAGTAGACTGTTAATAAACACAAAGCAGCACAATTAGACTGTCACATTAAGTTCTTTATAGATGCTGTAAATTTTCTCTAGCCTTCTCCCATTCAAAGCCATTCAAACTCACCTTCTTGCGCAGATCGTCAATGATGGGCTGGAAGCGGCTGAAGTCGTGCATATCAGGACCTTTCTTCTCCAGGGCCTCGCGGATCTTCAGCTCCAGCTTGCTGTTGGCCTGCTCCAGGGTCCTCACTTTCTCCAGGTAGGAGGCCAGACGGTCATTCAAGTTCTGCATGGCCATCTTCTCATTGCCCATGATCTCACCTGTGGATCCAGTGGCACTCACATGGATGGAGCTGGACATAGAGGGAAGTCCAATTCCACTGCGGACACCTGAGTAGGAGGCAGAAGAGATTCGGGTTCCTTGACCTCCGGCTCCACCATAGATGCTCGCAGCCCGGTAAGTCGGCACGTTGGTGGTACGCTTGATGGACATCTGGGACATCGGCACCTGGGAGGTGGAGGAACGCACGCTGTAGCTTGTTCTCAAACTCATGGTCGCTGAAGTGAATGAACAGATGAGTGATTGAAGGCCTGGAGAGAGGTAGAGCTCAGTAACACAGCCAGAAGAGTGCACAGGGCATGAGGGACACTCTCAGGCTTTATGAACAAACTGTTCCTAGAACTCCCGCCCCCAAGCCCCTCCCTTCAGCCAATCACATTCCTCCATGTCTAGAGTGTGGTTCTGTGGGTTTTGTGACTGAATTCCTTTAAGAAGTTTGTTATTACAAGTGGCTCCGTTTTTCCTCTCTGAAATTAGACAAAAATGTTCTTGACATCTGGATTTCTTATTATTCCTTATTATTAACATTTTAAGATGTAATATGAGCATGAAACACATATGATAAAGATCTGTTAAACTAAAAAGAACAACTTAGCATTACAATATTACAACTTTTAACATTACAATAAGGTTTTATACATCAGCATTAAGAAATCCTATAGTTAACATAAAATAACAACGCACAATACTTTAAAGCTTTTATGATTTTAGGTCAATGTTAATTTATAAATATACTACATTTTTTGCTTTAAGTTGTATACATGAATATTACTTAATGTATTATGAAAGAACCTAAATTAACAACGAACAATTTTATTTCTAAATTAACATTAACCTAGATTAATAAATGCTGCAAAAATGTGCAAATTGTTAGTTTGTGATACCTAATACATTAACTAATGTTGACAGTGTTACCGCTTAGTCACACAACTTCTGTTTAGAAGTAAATTTTATTTTCCTATTAGAATATATATATATATATATATATATATATGTAGTAGATAATTTGCTGGTGCTATTGAGTAACTCCTCCAGAGAACCCAAACTTGTTAGACACTCATATTGAGAAATCATTACATTATGCAATTTGTCGATTCATTTTTTTAAATTTCTTTTTACTGTAAATGAGGAAAGAGTTTCATGTTGCAGCTGGCTATCTTTCTCATCTTTTTCACTTAACCAGTGCACTGGAAAAACTGGAAAAAATGAACAGAGAAAAGATTAGCCTATCACGATTTTCTAGTTGTGATATCCGATCACCGAAAGGATTTTCCTGACTGCCACGCCTACAAAAGGATGTGTGAACAAAGGAACAATTAGTCTGGCTCCTGAGTACACACACATGTACGGACAAAGAAATGAGCTAATCACTGAAACCTATCTGGACCCCCCTGTAGTTTTAAAACCATTCACACATTGGATTAGATCCATACCTGTTTGAAATAAGCTTCACAAAGATGAACTTCAGAAGAGAAAGCTGATACTGTGCCCACATTCCCAAAAGATTTCCTTTGGGTTTGTAGGTTGCATTTTAGTTTATTTAGACAGAAAGAAATTGCTAACTTTGGAAATACACAAGAGATTTAAACTGCTCGAAAATATGTCAGTGGTATAAAGGCTTTTATGTGTGTTTTCAAACACAGGACAAACAGACCTTTTGTTTTTTGAAAAGCATTTTCCGATAAATTCATTCTGTGGAAATTTTAGGATCTCATAAACAGCCCTAAAACTGCCTCAAACAGTCCTAAAACTGTCCCAGGCCCGTCTGAATAAAGCAAAGCTAGATTGTGAGAGTCTTTGGCTGTGTATGTGTTCTGTGGCGATCCTCCCTTATCCATTGTGTCGGAATGTGTTTGTTTGAGGCTGGAAGGGCACAGGAGGAATTTGATGTGAAAGAATGCAGATCAATGTTGTTGAGCCCATTTCACAATCACAGGCTCTCAGTTTGCCGTTGTCTATTTATTTATACAGAAAATTATTATTTTTGCTGTATCAGTTTTTAAAAAAGCTATAACCTCAATAATGAATGAAGTAGTGCTATTTTATGAAGTTTAGTTTATTTATTTATTTATTTTTTCTGAGTACTTGCATTCAGATTATTCTTGTATGTTACTCTAATGGAATTATTTATAATTTTAAACATAATGTAGTGACTTTTTAAAATATTTAGGTAACATTTTACAGTAAGATCCCATTAGTTAATGGTAATTCATGCATTAACTAACATTAAATACTATAAATTTGTTAAAGTATTTATTAATCTTTAGTTTTTAAATTACAACTGTTCATTGTTAGTTCATGATAGCTCTGGTCCAATAAATAATATTAACATATATACAACTTTTGATTTCAACAATGTATTGGTGAATGTAGAAATTAACATCTTCTAAGAATAATAAATGCTTTAGAAGCATATTTCATTGTTATTTCATGTTAACTAATATAGTTGACTAATCTGAACAAATGGAACCTTATTGTAAAATGTTACCAATATTTAACAACGTACAACCATTAAATAAATGTAAAGGCATTGTTGCTCTCTTTCCTATTCAGGTGTGTGTGATCATTCTAAAAGCTTTTAATAATTTTTCCAAAACATAATGTAATCAGTGCTGTGGGTTGCCAGATCCTCCACACTCCACCCATTGGAGATTGTGAGATTATTGCTTTTAAATTATGATGGAGGCATGACAAAACAAGCGGGTGGTCCAGTCATAACTCATCTTGGATTTAAGGTGTGTCCTCCCAAAAAAAAGAACATTTTCAAAAACAAACATGCATGCACATTCTCTCTCAGTTCATGCTATACAAAATTTTGAAAGACTTCATAATTCTTAAAAAGATAATATAAGTGATCTGTTTGCTCATTACAGTTGTCAAGGTAATCATAAGGAAATCAATTTTAAATGCCGGTCACATTGCATAATCTAATATGGGCGGGGAGGGGGAGGGGTTGGGTCATAGCGGGATAAAACTGATAAAACTGAGTCATTTTACTATCAGGTGAAAGCATGAATGCCGTATATGGGCATGTTTGAAATGTGCTCATTGTGTGTATGTACATTCGTTGACATAGCACCCATGGGTAAATACAGGGATTACTATTCATTTACATAACTCAACAAAGCAAACTCAATTCAAATAAAAACTGATGCTACTGATGTCATTTCGTTATGTGCTGCATTGTATGTCGTACTAAGTATAGGTCAAGAAAGTGCCTTTTAAACACTGAGCAGGCGGATCTGGCCTATTTATTGGTTTATTGGTTGACTTGGATGCTGTCAGATATAATCTGTTGAGTTATCATCATCTGAAATATCTTGCCTGGAGTTTGTTTGAATGAACTGTCTTGTATTCATAATGGCGTTTTGAATGAAAAAACTTGTTTATCTAATCCTTTCAATCACAACACAAAGGACATCTAGTAACTGCTGCTTCTCCAATCCCTTGAGAACTCATCCAGATTCACAAAACCAATACAACTTTGTAATACACTACTGTTACAAAAGAGAGAGAAAATAACACTTTTATTCAGCAAGGATGCATTCAATTGATCAAAAGTGACAGTAAATATATTTATAATGTTACAAAAGATTTCTGTTTCAAGTCAATGCTGTTGAACATTCAACTCTATTCATCAAAGCTTCCTGAAAAATGTATCACAGTTTCCACAAAAATATTAAGCAGCACAACTGTTTTCATCTATAATAATAAAAAATGAGGTAACGCTTTCTATGAAGCCCGTATTTATAATACATTATAAGGGTATTATTAAGGCATTATAATGAATGCATAATGCATTATAAAAAACCTTATAATATGTTGTATCATCTCATGAATATTCACAAGAACAGTTTTAATATATTATAATATTTACTTATTTGTGGTTATAGCTTTTAAGAGTATGATGATTTATATCACAATGAACACGTTGCATCCACTTTTACAATGGATTATATTTCTCATAGTTGTAATGTATTATAAGTCTCATATCTTGCCATTTTTCTTATGCTACTTTACTTTACTTTTTTTTTTTCTCAAACAGCCATAAGATCATATATCAGATCAGATGAATGTGTAATATGACACATTTGCTTTGAACTATTTTTATTATGATATCAGTTTGATTATTTATTTTAGTTTGGTACCCTTTAGACAGCTGTTGATAAGTAACTCTGCAACTACATATCAACTAGCGGTCATTAGAGTATTAGTCTGCTACTGTAAATAATATGCTAACACTTTATTTTGATGGTCAACCAACAGATAAACTGCCTCACTTCCGTGATCCCACCCACTCATCACAATGATAATTATATAAAACTTGCTTCCATAAACAGCACGTTCATTCAGATCTTTATAGTTAAGTGCTAGTTTGCAACAGCACACTGGCACATGCTAATGTAGTTATCTAAAAGACTCACGACACACTTGCATGCAAATAGTCAAACAACATGCATTATATATATTCTTTCAATTTTGCTATCCATCCTCAACCTAACCACAGGCTCTACTCTTCACCACAATGGTAACACTACCAACATAACAGAAATCTGTTATCTTAACATAACACAACATTTAAGTACTAACTTGTGTCTCTCTATGTTAATCTTGTGCAAGAACACACAAAATAACACTTAATTTCTGCATTTATTTTCCTTGTTATCTGATGCAAAGCATGCTGGGAACTAGAAAATGCAATTATTTTAAGTTCACCTTACTACAACAACATTTTGAGTTTACAGAACTTATTTCAATTAAGTCTTATGAACTTTCATTATTATTTGAGTGAAAGTAACTCATTTCATTTCATTCATTTCACTGTTCGGTTTTACAGTGCTCTAATAAGAGTTAGTTGACATGTAGTTGCAAAGTTGCTTATAGTCGATTGATTAAGGGGACCATCAAAATCAAATGTAATATAAAACATTGCATTTTTTCAGTTGGAGTATTAAGCTCACATCAATTAATTAACATTAGCTCCACATGAAACACTCAAATAACACTCAACATCTAACCACTCACAAGCTGTAGTAAGATACTGTGCAGATCTTAAATAAACAATGTCAAGATATGATACAGTCCATTATACTGTAAATGAAGTAGATTTAATATGGTATTCATTGTGTGTTATAAATAATCATACTCTTAAACTTATAACCACATAAGTAAGTATTATAATTGTTGTTATGATTATTCATGAGTTGATATAACATAAGTTTTTTTTATAATGCATTATGCATTCATTATAATGCCTTAAGAATACCCTTATAATGTATTATAAATGCGGGCTTCATAGAAAGTGTTACCAAAACTGCTTCTTGAGCAGTAAATCAGTATATCAGAATGATTTCTGAAGGATCATGTGACACTGATGACGGGAGTAATGATGCTGAAAATTCAGCTATGTCATCACAGGAACAAATGGCAGGTTGGTGGGACTGAGTGTCATGCATGGATTGTATAAACATGCCTGTGAACTAATGAATCAGTCATTTTGGTCCAGAAGTTTATCATCAAAATTAGTTGCTTAAATAAAGACTTTTGTAGTTGTTTATCAAATTTGTGAGATGTTTTCTCAGCCCCAAGCTCCAAAATTATGTGAAAGACCTTGCAGTGGTTAGATTAAAGAAAGCCTGTTGTCATCCAGAGCAAAGGAGTTGCATGTTCAGCAGATAGTGTTTGGTTGGATGGCATCATGGTGGAGGTTTAGACTAGGTTCATAAGTCATACGATGGTCAGAAGACAGTTCAGTCCTCAAAGCATCTGCATGTGAAATATACTGGGCTCAGTGCCGGTTTTCATGCATTTCTGATGCCAGCAGTGCATAAAAAAAACTCCAACCACAGTCATAACCATTTATGAGCAATATGTACCATCATCCAGGCTGGTTGTTTGAAAAAACATGATAATTTTAACATGAAATCAGATAATTTTTTCCTGTCTAGGCAGATGATTTGCGCAGTGCACACAGAGGGTGTGGCGCTAACCAAATAGTTTTTTCCAGTACCTTATCAGCATACTCAAAAAATAGTTTGCCTGTAACATTGACATAGTCATGAAGTGTCACACAGTGAGTCAGGCTGAATCCGGTAGGTGTGGCATATCTTATTTTTAAAACAATTTTGTCTGCTTATCAGTATAAATATTTTTATCTTATTTTATTTTTTATATTTAATTTTATTTGAACCAGCTTTCCTCTATGATTCTAATGGCGGCAAGTACCATTATGTTTTGTTTTGTTCTGCAACAATCTTGCAACCTGAAGCCTGAAATCTTTCCTTGTGCTTTTCCTTGTGTTTCTTTCCTTAAACTACAAATGCCACAAAGTACGAGATGCAGTTTGCCGTCACCAGAGCTTTATTTTATACACATTCAGGCGTGGACAAAAAACCACAAGATACACGGAATGTTCCAGATGTGACGGCACCTGATAAAACACATGGCAGGTGTCTGACGCATTCCTCAGATGTGAAACAGCACAGCAGAACAGACAGCAGTCAGTCAGACATGGGGGATGCAGACTGATCAAAAGAAGGGGAGGTGGTGGGAAAGGTGGAGTAAGAAGGGTGGGGGCACTTACTGGATGTCTGACAGTGTGACTAAGATGCATTGATTCCTGCACAGTACATTCCTCCAACTCTTTGTTCTGCTTCTCAGTAGGATCAGATTTGGGAGGAGAGTGAGGGGAAATGCTTTGTGTGTGGCTCAGTCATCCTCCTGTGTCTCACAGAAAATCCTTTTGCACTTGGAGCATGTTAGATAACGTGCAAAAATGCATGCACGTCCCCATTTGCACACATAAAAATTTGATGATCTGTTTGTATGTACAATAAATAGTTTAGTTCTGTGTATACAAACCCTAAGGTGCAGCCACATTAGTAAAGTTTCAGGGAAATTTCATAAACAAAAAAGGTCATCATTTGTCAATAGTGTAGATGAAACATAAGTCATGTTTTTGAAGCAAGCACCTTTCTGTTGGTGAAACTTGAACTTTCTGTGAAATCCAGCATGAGGAAATATTTTGCCCACTTTACAGGTTGCGTGGATTCCTGCTGAAATGACAGAATTTTTCTATGAAAATTCTCTGAAAAATGGTAAATGTAACGGCACCTTAAAGGTTCATTCACATAGAATGTGTTTTTGGGCAGTGTTATTGAAATAAAAATTTAAAAACAAGATCTAGAGATGAGTTTTTAAACACTGAACTTCTTTTTTTTTTTTTTAAAAAAATTTGATTATAATAGATGGAATGCAAAACCAAGAACGATAACTATAACAAAAACCTGAACTATAATATTTGAATGATCAATTTCAATTTAGGATTAAAATATTAACAGCCAATCAGAATCCATCTGACTTTAAAGACCTCAAGCATTTACTGTAAATTGGCAGACAAAAAAAACTGTGGCATGAGCTTATAATAAATAGAATAGTATTGTGCGCTAGTAGTTTTCTTTATGGTTATCGTTATCAGCATTAATGTTGACACGTGGTGTCAACATTAATGCTGTTGCTGTGGCTTTTCTACGGCTGTTGCTTTGCATTTCCTCTCAGTGTTTATTGATATACAGTTGCTAGGGTGTTCTAGGTTGTTGTTTACTGGCTAAAGTCCAAAGATCAAAAAAGTGGAAAAAAGATCTGCACACTGTTATTCCCTTTATTTAATAATTATAAAAAAATAACCTTCGTCAGGCAAACACGTTCAAAGTCCAAAGATCCCAATTCAAAGTGTTTATGATATTCCCGTCCATAGATATGCATCAGATTTCCCCTTCGCCTGTAGGGTTTTTTTTCACCACTTTTATCACCCACCAAGTGGAAATCATACATCCATTGACTGTATGCAGCGCTTTACATACAGAAGTTTAATAAGGCAATTTGTTCAAAGTGCAAATTCAGGCATGGAAAATCACACAGAAATTAGTGTGAAGAATTCCCCCTCTTACGTAAAACAAGCTCCAAGAATACATTCCCAAGGCAGCAGGAAACAACTTTCCCCTTCATACTGCTTTTTTTTTTCTTTTTTTTTTTTTACCACGCCACCCCAGCAGCTCTTGCCGAGTTCTTGTGAATTTTACACACCATATTTCACAACGTTGTTGGCCCTACAGCTGCACGTCTTCTGGAACAGCAGCGCAGAGGCGCCGGCTCATTTACAATGTCCAGCGTACTGAGACCGAGCTTTTACAATAGACCGAACGGATGAAGGGAGGTGCTAAACACTCACTGAATGAAAAGAACCACTGTGTTCTTCTCAAAGGCCCAGTTCACTCACACTCAGTAGCTCTTAAATTAGGGAAGACGGGAAGACTATGTGTGTGTGGAGGCATGGAAAGATGTGTTGACTTATGAGTGAGAGAATATTTTCAGCCTTTGTGTTGAATGATGAATTAGAAGCACACTAGAAAAGACTTTTCGTGCACGGCTGTGACATTTAGGTGAACAGTGGCATCTTCACCATGTCTGGATTCTTCCCTTTTTATAAGGTCATAAAAATCCTGTCAGATGATTCAATGTTGCATTTATCTGGCCGGGACCCCACAGACTTATTAGCCAGCATTCTTGGAGAGACCACTGAATAATGATGTTTCACAGCAGCAGGGCATGGGAGACTCCTTTTTTATTTTACTGGAATGATTCATCGTTTGGTTCCAGACAGTGATAACAGACACGCATTGTGCTGCTTTCGCCACTTCTGAAATATTCCTGCTACATTTTATGTAGCACACGAGATTTTTACACTGCCACAATGCTACAGTGTTCTGGTTGGTTGCCAGGGTATTGCAGTATGGTTGCAAATATGTTCTAATGGGTTTTAAGCACATTGCAGTTACTATGGTGTAGTTTACTAGCAAACGAGCCCACGCACAAGTGTCTACAATATACTTAGTTATTAGTAAATGTTTTTGTTTGTTTGTTTGTTTTTCACATCAGGTGAAAATCATGAATTGCATATAAAAATATTAAAGTTGCATGACTTGAGATATTAATAAGGTTTTATTTGTTAATATTAGTTAACTACATTAGTTAAAAACAACTCAAAATTAGCAATATTTCTGCAGTATTTATCAATATCTGTTCATTTCAGCATATAATAAAACATTTTTAAAATCAAAAGTTATATCTGGTAATATTAGTCAATGACAAACTAGCATGAACAAACAATTAACAAGTGTATTTTTCATAAACAAACATTAACAACAATTTTTATTAATTCATGCTAGGTTATGCAATTACTAACGAAGAACTTATTGCTACAAGCTATTTTAAATAGCAAAGTAATTGTCTCACGGTAATGCTTTTAGACTGTGTCCTTGTGAAACACATCAAAACAACGCCCAGCCTCAAATTCTCTCTCAAACACAAATAGAGATGCAACATGGAGGAGACCATTTGAAACCAGCCATTATGGAGGACTTGGCTTTGATCTGGCAACCCCCATGACCTCTCTCCTCTGCCTCCATTGCTCATGGCTCTTTCTCTGGTCAGAGAAATACCTCATATGTTTGTGGAGAGTGGCACAGTAGTATGAAAGTGGGCAGACAGTGTGAAGACCATGTATCAGCAGTGTACGTCTCAGGTATTAGTTGTCAGGAATGAGCTGAAAATTGCACATGACTCATGGTACAGCACTTTAGATCAATGTGTGTTTGGCTGTGGATGTAGTATTAGGTTCCAGGCTGTAGTAGTTGTATTGTATTTCTTCATTCACTCTCAATCACCGTTTTATTATTCAAGCCAGAAGGCCAAGGTTTCATTCTGCCTCTGGTTCTCCATGTGTGTGTGCTTGTTGACTTTTTCATAAATACAGGAAGATAGGGGGTAACCTCTGAAATTGGGTTCCTGTTAATGTTTTTGTCCTGCTCTACAGGAAGTTCCACCTCAGCAAAAGACAATCCAGACTGAGCCTTGAAGGCTTGAAGGCTTTGGGGTCAGTGATAGGGAGGGGCGATGCCATTTCTTTTCTTTTTGATCGTATACAAAAATCCATCAATGCCAGTACTGCATATAATAATGCTTACAAGGAAAGCATATTAGATAAAATGAGTAATTATAGCATTTAAAAGTTGATATTATATATTTAATTAATATTTATTGACAACTGAACTTTATATAGTTTACCCAAAAATGAAAATTCTGTCATTAATTACTCACCCTCATGTGGTTCCAAACTCGTAAGACCTTCGTTTATCTTTGGAACACAAATTAAGATATTTTTGATGAAATTCGAGAGCTTTCCAACTCATATGAAATATGTAATTCTGTCCCTGTGTTACATGGTTTGTTTAAAGTACTTTTTTGCTTACTTGGAAGCTGATTTATTTTTATGTTCAATAATTAAAAATAAATGTTAATGGATGGACTTTAAAATAAATAAGAAAATAGTAAAGTAATAAAATAAAATAATAAATTTACTAGTATTAAAACACTTAGGATCAGTATTTGTATATGAGGATGAATTCGTCCACCCAAAGTGAATGAGCACTTTGTGGTCTGTGCAGCTTAATATCGTAATACATTACAATGCATGAATACACTTCTGAAAAGCACACCTCTGTCTCTTTAGCATTTGTTTTGGAGCACATGGGCGTATTTTCCATTTAATACACGTTTTGCCATTCGTCCAAGTGGTTTCACAGAGGAGATCCTCAGGAATTTGACCTTGTGACACCACAAAGACCGCTATGCCGTGTGAGCCAACACCCTGACGTGTGAGCCGTGATCACTACATTGGGGTGAAACTGCAAGGTTAACAGAAATCTCTACTGTCCTACACCTGATTAAGCTGTTTAGATGAGCTAACAGACATTGGCCAAAAGCCACAAAGCTCCAAATGTGATTTCACAGGCTGCTTAACATCATCTGTGTGTGAAACCCTGCTGATTCACGGGATTTTCAAGCTTGATTGTCCACTTTTGCATCAACAAAATTAAAACATGAGAATGTTTTGTGTAAATCCAGCCGTTATTTCAAACATGTTTGTTCAGGTTTTGTTATCAGTGTTTTGTTAGGTTTTTTGAGGAGGTGGGTGTTCAATCTGCATCAGTAGTGATCAAAGACACAACCAAGACTTCCAGACTTGCTCTCTCAGCAGCGGTGACCTCTGACCTGGGAGAGGCAGTTCCTGACAAGCAACAGGGCTGGATTGTGTTAGGATAGAGAACCCAAAGCCTCCCACTCATTCTCTCAAATCCCTCCCGCTGTCTTTATGCCACTTTGCTCGCCCCTGGAATGCGCCTGAATGTGCGCAAGCTAATATGAGAGAATAGATAACAGCAGAGAATCATGGGTAGGGATTCTTATCCAAGCTTATGCTAAAACTAACAGGCTTTAAACCGCACTCCTGCCTGTACACCCCTTCTGGGTCTATTTCCCTATCTTGTTCACATTTGGTCGGTCCCACTGTGTGTGTTTATTTGAGTATTTCATTTTTCTGTTGACAGAAGGATGTTGGAACATGAGGTTCTTCTTACATGACTTGGCAGTGGCCTGAGAGAAAATATAAAACAGGAGTATTCAATTAAAGCTCCTAGAGGGTCCAGTCTCTAATGTTCTTCCCAATACAGGCCCAAACAATCAAACATTCAAATAAACCATGGCTAAGCAAAATATGTTTTAGGAAAATTTACTGTAAATTTGGCAGCCATAACACTATACTCCTAAAAATAAACGTTATTTATTGCCATTTTTGGTTCCATGAAGAACTTTTTAACATCAGTGCAATCGTTTCATCACATACAGTATTTTTTACAGTGGAAAAAGAGAATGTTCTTTTAGAACTGTTCAATGAAAGGTTCTTTATTTTTAAGAGTGCATGTAAAAGTAAGAAATAATAAAAACCTAAAAATAGACAAAATATTAAAATAGTCTATTATCATTTTATAAAATTCATATAAAAATGATTATTGCATTAAGTTGGCTTGAGAAAGCCATCTTACTGAAATGCTATTTAAACTTTTTCTTCTTCTGAAATGCTAATCATGCTAGAAACATGCTAATCCATCTTAGAAACATGCTAGTAACTTGCTAATCATGCTATAAACATGCTATTAACTTGCTAATCATGCTATCAACATGCTACTAGCATGCTAATCATGCTATAAACATGCTAGTCACTAGGCTAATCATGCTAGAAACATGCTTGTCATGCTACTAGCATGCTAATCATGCTATAAACATGCTAGTCACTAGGCTAATCATGCTAGCAACCTGTTTGTCATGCTAGCAACATACTAATCATGCTAGAAACATGCTAGCAACATGTTAGTCACTTGCTAATCATGCTAGCGAAATGCTAGTAACTTGCTAATCATGTTAGCAACATGCTAGTAACATGCTAATCATGCTAGCGCCATGCTAGTCACATGTTAATCAATGCTAGAAACATGCTAGCAACATGCTAGTCACTTGGTAATCATGCTAGAAACATGCTAGCGATATGCCAGTAACTTGCTAATCATGCTAACGATATGCTAGTCACTTACTAGTCAATGCTAGCAACATGCTAATCATTTGCTAGTCTTGCTAATAACATGCTAATCATGCTAGAAACATGCTAGTGACATGCTAGTAACTTGCTAATCATCATCTCTGACAGACTGTATTGCCTTTAAGCTTTTAAAACTACTTTAAAATTCAAACTATTTCAGACTGCAAACCATTAAACTTTTTTAAACTTTTCTAACTTTTTCTAACTTTCTCTCAACACACTTTTTTATCTAGTTATATAATTTTTTTTTTTTTAAGAATGCATGTAAAAGTTAGAATAAATACTAAATTATGTTAATTATATAACTGAATGTGCTTTATATAATTAATCATATAATATAATATAACAATAACATTTCTTCCTTTCCTTCCATAGTATTACCATCTGATACCATGACTTTACCATGAACCTCCACAGTACTTTTTTGTAAGAATTTATATATACTCTATATTGTATATATTTATGAACCTGTTTAATCTCCTCCCTTTCCTCTTTTGATTGATAGTTCAGAGGAATTTCCCTGAATTGACACACACACTCTTGGCAGAAGTTTTGCTGATCCATTTTTTTGTTGACCGATGTTGCCACTGTTTTGCATGCAGTATATTTTCTCCAAACAGTGAAAGTCATTACTGACTGTAATTTAATCAAGCTGTTCTTCGTGTCTATGCCCAGTTGGTGCTTGAGAGCCCTAATTAGGGCCCGAGCACCGAGGTGCGAGGACCCTCTTGGAATTGCTTCGTTTATTCTTGTTTTATGTCTCAAAACGACAGTTTAATTATTGTCTCTCCCCATTCCAAGGACTGGAAATAAACCAGTGAATGAACATTTTATGACAAGGGCCAAAGGATCCTTGTCATGCTTCATCCAAGTAAAACAAAATCCAGAGTGCGCTTTTGGCAATGCTCAATCAGTCAGTGACCCAGAGATCACAAGAGCGTTCTGGGAATGGCAGACTAAAGTGCTCACAGTGAAAAACTATTTCAGTTGAACTGCTTCATTTGCAAACAAAATGAGTCACTACTTCAAATTTTTCACAGTGACCTCTAAAACAACCCTGGTTACCCAATACTCGATTGGTCAGCAGACATTATGAACAGGTGATGATTGGTGGATAAAACAAAACAGGGTCATTAGTTGCTCCATCTTTCACTCTATTTTGGACTGTGATCCTCAGTCACTCCACTGTATGACTAATATCTTCCCGTCATTGATTACACAGTAGTATTTTGTAGACTTTTAACCCTATATTGTTAAATATACATTTCAGTTAGGAGCAAAAAGAAGTACTGCAACCTGATGCCATGCTCTAGATCTACAGAAACTGCAGTATTCAAACTCAAATTCTTTTTACTGCTTTTTATCACTTAATTTACTTAATTTCATTGTTTGTCAAGTGGAAGTTAACTTAATACATTTATCTTGGGAATTAATCATTTTTGTGTTATTTTATGCGTTAACAGAAGAACAAGAACTTTGAGAGGTGTTAGTGTTATGTGGGGATTTTCTGTTTTTTTTCTAATTTTGGGGGGTCACAAAAAGTCTTAAAGGTACAGTTCACCCAAAAATGAAAATTACTTACTCTCATGTCGTTCCAAATCCGTAAGACCTTCGTTCATCTTCGGAACACAAATGCAGATATTTTTGATGAGCTTTCTGACGCTGCATAGACAGCAACACAACTACCACGTAAGGATATCATTAAAATAGTTCATGTGACATCAGTGGTTCTATCTTAATGTTATGAAGCTACAAAATACTTTTTGTGTAAAAAGAAAACAAAAATAACAACTTTATTCACCAATTTCTTCTCTTCTGGGTCAGTCCACTGCCATTCATGAGAGTACCACGATCGTTGAATAAAATCGTTATTTTTGTTTTTCTCATAGCTTCATAAAATTACGGTCGAACCACTGATCTCATATGGACTATTTAAACGATCTCCTTACTACCTTTCTGGGCCTTAAACGTGGTAGTTGCATTGCTGTCTATGCAAGGTCAGAAAGCTCATCAAAAATATCTTCATTTGTGTTCTGAAGGTCTTAGAAGTTTGGAACGACATGAGGGTGAGTAATTAATTGCATAATTTTCATTTTTAGGTGAACTATCCCTTTAAATATCTTTAATGGCATAACAAAAGTCTTAATATTTTGAGGTCTTAAATTTTGGGGACAAAAATCACAATACAGCCTATTATTATTACAAATAAAAGGAAGTGCTTGAATTAAGTCGAAACGCGACCCCGTGGCACGTTCTACAGGCTTTCGGTTTCAGAGCAGTTTGCAATCAATGATTACTGTGCATTTATGCCAAGCGGTTGTTAATGATCTACTTGAAATGAATTACAGTTTGACAGTGTTCACTTTATAGTGTTTTTATTGTAATATGCTGTAGATGGTTGGAAGTGTGCATATTTTATCTCCCTTGTAAATGTAAACGCTTGTAGCTTCTCTATGGGCCGCCCTGTCACAGGAAGGAAAGACGATGAACATAATTTAACCCAATTCAATATATCGATTTTACTAATATCAGCAATAATCTATCTCTTGCCTTGTTTTAAACACATTATATCAGCAAAATCCAATATTGGTAGACCTCTAATCAGCATGTATTGATATATTAGAACATAAACCAATACTCAAACCAAATCATGAGTATTTTAAATGTGTTTTGCTGATGTTTTGATTGGCTGCAATCCTTTATCAAGTTATTATGCTTGTGCATTCATGTACACATGCATTATCACTGTAAATAATCATGTGATTGCCCTCTGGTGGCAATTAATTACACTTCCCATTTAGTACAGTAGAGGGCAGAAGTACAGTTTGCAGGTGAGCTACAGGTAATTGCAACAGGTTTGGCGTCTTCTTGTACTTTTTTCATACTCTTCACTTCTCTTTCACCTCTGCCCTTCTTTTGTCCACAATATCACAGTGAGATAATTTTCATCATGGTGACGCCTCATTGTTGTGACATCAGTACAGACCAAAGATGAGTGAAATCAAGCCTCCCATATCACATCCCCCCTGCATACCTAACAAACCATGTGTGGTTTCCAAAACAACCGGGGAAAGTTAGGGAGGGGACAGCAGGAAAGGCAATCCTCCATGCTGGCCCAAACGCTCCAGACAGCTGTTATCGGAACAATGCACACTCACTGCGGAGGAAATAACAGTTCTGCAGCCTCAACCCACTTCCATCTGCATTCCTCTTTCTCTCCCTCCTTTTCACTGTCTTTTTTTTCCATCCTGGCCTTAAAACAAACAAACAAATTGCGATTGAAATGTCTCTTCCTGCTTATCGGATTTTTGCTCTCATGCACTCGAGGTCTTTCACACATTGTTGCACTTTTTCATTCTGTCTTGTGTAATCCAGTCTCTCCCCTTCCCATTTCTTACCCAGTCTCCTGTGGGGGATTCAAGGACGCCAACATATTTAGTAAAATCTCCCCCTCGACCTGTCACTTCCCCTCTTTGGCCCGACAATATTATCTTCTCTGACTCACAGATGCCTCACGTAAACAAAACAAAGCTAATTCGCAAATGGTTCCCAAGTCACGCGACATAATCAAACGCTCCGTCATGTGTCCTCTGCTTGGGCGGATCCCTCGGGAGTAAAACTAGAGTAAATACTATCAGCATTAGAGACCTGGGCCAGGAATAGTGTTTCATTAACACTGTCTGTCCGGTCGTCATTAGAGCAGAGGCGCAGCTGTCTGAATTGTGGTTTTGGCATGGTATGAATAGAAATGAGGCTTGAATTGAGCTGTTATCACTGGATGAAGTTCATAGGTGTCATTAAAAGGTGTGGTGCAACAGCACGGATCCAAGCGCATTCAGCTTTATTAATAATGCAGGTACATTAATAATGACAGATGTATAAGGGTAAACAATGTCTCAGACATTTGAAGTGGGGGTAGTATCATCAGTGTATTTGTAGCTGTTTTGTTTTTTTGTTTTTTTTTAATTTGTAAAAAAATTCTAATATGCTTATTATCAGTATTGAAAACAGTTGTGTTGCTTGATATTTTCATGGAAATTGTGTTACTTTTTTTAATGAATAGAGGGTTCAAAAGGAAAGCATTTATTTGAAATAGAAATAATTTGTCACAATGTATTGTACTATCCCTAATGATCAATTTAAAGCATCCTTGCTGAATTATTATATTATATTATGTTTTCATGATGATATTTCATCAGGGGGTTGGCAAGATTTTAGGTGACGAATCAGAAAAGAAAATGCTTGTTATGCAATCCCTAAAAAAGAGGTATAAATAGAGATTAAGAAGCAAAAAAAAAAAAAAAGGTGGAATATACCATCTGGATTTGGCAACCCAATGATTATCTGCTCGACACCCCTTGACTATGACTAATACTTACCATCCAAAGCGCACTAATTTTAACCATTTCCATATGTTAGAATGTATATAAGTTGAGGGTTTCCATCTCCTCTCTTTTCCAAACACAGATGACATTACTGTATAATCAAGCACAGTGGTTTACACTGATGGACCACAACCCAAAAATGGATCGTAGATTTGTTCTGATCAACTGCAGATAATTATTTAATCATGCATAGTTCGGATAACAAAAATAAGATCATGAACTTTTTAAAAGGGTGGAGAAGATGCTTAACATATCTTTTGTTTTTGACGTCAAAGGCCCTGTGGCCAACTGGTATTTGGCACAAACTCAATTGGTCACTCAGTAAAAGCTAGTCAAATTAAGCAGATGCCAACAAGGACATTGCGTGAAATGCTGTCATCCTTGAAAAGGAATGTAGGAGACTACATTACAGATATAGTTCAACCAAAAATGACAATTCTGTCATATATTACTCTAATTTCGTTACAAAACCTTAGATATGCAAAACATATAAGAAGATATTTTGAAGAATTGAATGGACAAAAAATATAATGGAAGTCAATAGGCCCCAAAACAGTTTGGAGTCACACTTTAATTTGGGGAACAATTCTACGGTGGCCCAATACGACGAAATCTCCACAACACAACAAAATCTCCAAAACACAACGAAATCTCCACAACACAATGAAATCTCAAAAACACAACAAAATCACCACCACGCAATACATAGGACTAATTTCATTGTGTTGTGCTAATTTCGTTGAGTTGCAGCTTGTTTCCATTGTGTTGAGCTAATTTCATGATTTGTGGCTTGTTTCCGTTGTGTTGTGACCTTATTTCCATTGTGTTGTGACTTGTTTCCGTTGTGTTGCGACTTGTTTCTGTTGTGTTGCGACTTGTTTCCGTTGTGTTGTGCTAATTTCGTTGTGTTGTGGCTTGTTTCCATTGTGTTACGACTTGTTTCCGTTGTGTTGTACTAATTTCATTGTGTTGTGCTTGTTTCCGTTGTGTTGCGACTTGTTTCCGTTGTGTTGTACTAATTTCATTGTGTTGTGCTAATTTCGTTGTGCTGTGACTTGTTTCCGTTGTGTTGTGGCTTGTTTCTGTTGTGTTGTGCTAATTTTGTTGTGTTGTGGCTTGTTTCCGTTGTGTTGTGGAGATTTCGTTGTGTTGTGCACTACTGGGCCACCTTAAATTCTCACTTTTAACTAACCATTAACTATGACTTTTGCCTTAATAAACTCGTAATTTGTTGCTTATTAATAGTTAGTAAGTATTTGTTGAGTATGGTCATGCATAATAATACATTAATATGTGTTTTATAAGTGCTAACCAAACAGCCAATATTTATGGAAAATGTATGCTAATAAGCAACTAGTTAATCGAGAGAATTGGTCCCTACACTACAATGTTACCCTGTTTGGTTACCAACATTCTTCAAAATATCTTCTTTCATGTTTCACAGAAGAAAGAAAGTCATACAGGTTTGTAACAACATGAAGGTGAGTAAATGACAGAATTTTCATTTTTGGGTGAACAATCTCTTTAAATATGGTCCCCACTGGATGCCTGGTGTAAAATCTAGGTCCTAAAGCAGAACTGACAAAACCACATATCAAGCATATTCATTTTCAGACCTCAGTTCCTGTGGTGAAATAAAGCCAAAAGCTTCTCTTTCTCTCTCTCAAAAAAAAAAAAAAGCAGTTTAAAACTCATTTCGAGGTGTGCCGTATATTTTCCAGCACCCATGATTCCTATCAAATCCCTTCATTTTCTTCTAGATTTACCCAATTGCTTCCCACCCAAACCCTCCCTCTTTCCTCCTCCCTCCTCCCTCTTTCCGTCTCCACTCCTCCACTCTTTTGCCCTGTCCAGAGCATTCCAATCCTCTGCCATCATACCTGCTGCCGTTTCACACACTTCCACAAATGACCAATCATGCGCAGACTTGCTCACAAAGACCTTCGCTGTTACCGGACAGCTCTACTGCAGAGGGGGGATGAAAAAACAAGTCGTTGGCAACGTCCAAAACAGGAGGAAAATATTAACACAAGAAAACAGGGGAAAAGGGGCAAAGTTTTCCTTTGGACCATCCCGGTTTTTCGTAAAGTTGGCTCTGGACCAATCTTTCCACTTGTGTAAGAGTCTGTGGCCAAAAAACGTGCAACTTTCACAATGAGCCCACACCCTGCTCAATTCCCCTCATGATAAGATAGATGACTCGTGCCAGAGGAACCGCGAAATGGACACCATGGTTACCAAAATTAAGGAAACACCAAAAAAAAGGGGAAGTCAGTCCAACATCTGCTGGTTACCAATCATGCATATGCCGTCTCCAAATCTGTCATTTCCTTCTGAGTCTGAGACAAAAGGCTTGTTTTTGTTCACTATAATCGGATCTGGTGACTCACGCAGACCACTAAAATGTTTGGTTGATTTTGATGCTACTGCAGTTCACATTTTATACTGGAGTTGTACTTTTGATGAAGAAAAAGTGAGTGCTGTTTACCCATGTAGAGTGCTGTCTGTGGTTACCAGGGCATTGCTATGCCATTGGTGTTCAGAGTGTTCTTTCTGCATGTTGCTATGCAGTTGCTAGGTGTTGCTAACTAAGCACATTAGGGGTTCTGTGTAAGCTAAGATATTCAGAGGGTTTTTCTGAACATTGCTATATAGTTGCTATGGTGTTCAGGGTGTATTTTTATGTTGCTATGCAGTTGCTGAGGCATTCAGGGTGTTTTTACCATTGTTATGCAGTTGCTAGGTGTTCAGAGTAGTTTTTCACGTTGCTAAGCAGTTGCTAGGTGGTTAGGAGTGTTTTTCTTCACATTGCTATGCAGTTTCTAAGGTATTCTGAGATGTATTTCATGTTTCTATGCAGTTGCTGAGGTTTTCAGGGTGTTTGTAGCATTGTTATGCAGTTGCTAGGTGTTCTGAGTGTTTTTTTTCCATGTTGCTATGCAGTTGCTAGGTGTTCTAAGTAGTTTTTTCACGTTGCTATGCAGTTGCTGAGGTATTCAGAGTGTTTTTCTGCATGTTGCTATGCAGTTACTAAGGTATTCTGAGATGTATTTCTATGTAGTTGTTAAGGTGTTTAGGGTGTTTTTGGCATTGTTATGCAGTTGCTATGTGTTCTGAGTGTTTTTTTTCCATGTTGCTATGCAGTTGCTAGGTGTTCTAAGTAGTTTTTTCACTTTGCTATGCAGTTGCTGAGGTATTCAGAGTGTTTTTCTGCACGTTGCTATGCAGTTACTAAGGTATTCTGAGATGTATTTCTATGTAGTTGTTAAGGTGTTTAGGGTGTTTTTGGCATTGTTATGCAGTTGCTAGGTGTTCAGAGTAATTTTCACGTTGCTATGCAGTTGCTAGGCTTTCTGAGTGTTTCGTTTCTCATATTGTTATGCAGTTGCTAGATGTTCATGGCAGTTTTTCATGTTGCTATGCAGTTGCTAAGATATTTAGTGTTTTTTTCTGTATTTTTCTATGCAGTTGCTGAGGTATTTAGAGTGTTTATTTCTCTGTTGCTATGCAGTTGCTAAGGTGTTCTGAGTAGTTCTTCATGTTGCTATGCAGTTGCTAAGATATTCAGAGTGTTTTTCTGCATGTTGCTATGCAGTTACTAAGGTATTCTGAGATGTATTTCATGTAGTTGTTAAGGTGTTTAGGTGTTTTGGCATTGTTATGCAGTTGCTATGTGTTCTGAGTGTTTTTTTTTCCATGTTGCTATGCAGTTGCTAGGTGTTCTAAGTAGTTTTTTCACTTTGCTATGCAGTTGCTGAGGTATTCAGAGTGTTTTTCTGCACGTTGCTATGCAGTTACTAAGGTATTCTGAGATGTATTTCTATGTAGTTGTTAAGGTGTTTAGGGTGTTTTTGGCATTGTTATGCAGTTGCTAGGTGTTCAGAGTAATTTTCACGTTGCTATGCAGTTGCTAGGCTTTCTGAGTGTTTCGTTTCTCATATTGTTATGCAGTTGCTAGATGTTCATGGCAGTTTTTCATGTTGCTATGCAGTTGCTAAGATATTTAGTGTTTTTTTCTGTATTTTTCTATGCAGTTGCTGAGGTATTTAGAGTGTTTATTTCTCTGTTGCTATGCAGTTGCTAAGGTGTTCTGAGTAGTTCTTCATGTTGCTATGCAGTTGCTAAGATATTCAGAGTGTTTTTTCTGTATGTTGCTACAGTATGCAGTTGCTATGGTGTTCTGAGTAGTTTTTCATGTTGCTATGCAGTTGCCAAGATATTCAGAGTGTTTTTCTGCATGTTGCTATGCAGTTGCTAATGTATTCGGAGATGTTGTTTCATGTTGCTGTGTAGTTGCTAAGGTGTTCCGAACAGTTTGTCATATTACTATGCAGTTGCTAAGGTATATTCTGAAACATTTTTCATGTTGCTATGCAGTTGCTAAGATAATCAGAAGTTTTTTCTGTATGTTGCTATTAAGGTATCCTGAGTGTTTTTGTTTTTTTTCACATATTGTTATGCAGTTTCTCAGTGCTTCACAGTTTACTGGTTTATTTAAAAGTGATGCTTCTCTACATACACAACCTGATTTGAGGTTTCATTCATGTTCACAGCACGAACACTGCAGGATGGGTTCTTTGCAGGATTGAGACATTCAGATTTTAACAATGCTAAAGGATGCGTTGCTTAACTGATTTTGTTGACTAACCTCTTGACCTCAATCCCTCCTGTTTATAAAGAGGAAAGCAACTATGTTCTGCATTCGCTATGAGGATTACATTCCCCAAAGAGAACATTTAATTGAAGCAAGATCAGCAGATGCAAATGTGATAGGCTGTGCGGAAACCACATGCGTGTGCACTTCAGTACAGACTGACTCACTCCCAACCACAAGCTACTAATCTACACCAGAAATGTCATAAAATCCTCCAGCTACAGAGTCTCTCTGAGGTGTTCGCTATCTGACAATTACTACATTAGTGATGCATTAGAATGTGTGAGAAATGACCCCAAGCGTTCCTTTTGTTTTTGTCATCTGCACAGTTATACTAAATGACTATACATAGCCTTAGGAAATGTTGTGGCCGTTAATCATGTTAGACGACCCTGGAGCTGCAAAGACAATGAGAGGAAACAGCAAGTGTTTGTATTTTTCTTTACAGGTGAGCTTTAAATTCTTCAGATGTTTCACTAATAGTTTTTAGGAGGGATAAAACACTAAGCCAAACTGCTTTTCAATGCATATCAGTCGACATCCAACCAGACAAACCGTTCTGCTACAACTCACTCAACACTAGTGCATTAAAACTGTGCCAACACGCAGGCAGACAGTTGAGCGCTCAGTCAGATACACATGACTTTTGTCTTGTGAGTTGTGTATACAGACCTCACACTGATACGGATGTGTGCTTTCAGAGCTGCCTGGCACACACATACACCGACAAACACTCTCCGCCCACTATAACTAGATCATATTACAGAGTGAATATGTAAGTAAAACATGGCTGCAAAACCACACTCGCTCGCGTTTGGCCATGCAAAGTGATAAAGGCTTCAACTTTTACAGGCAGCATGTCTGTGCTCATCTCAGCAATATATTAGCAAATATTATAAATCAGTTGACTGAGTAAATCTGTTAACTTAATCTTAAATCATATGGGTGTGTGGTGGTGGGTTGGAATGCTGTAGGGTTTTTTTCAACCCTACATTATTAATTATTAAAATTAATTTTCTTCATCAGCATTTTTATCTTTTTTCCAGTAAAAATAAATTATGTAAATAATAAATAAAGTTAAATCTATTATATATATAGTATATCTGTATATATATATATATATATATATATATATATATATATATATTAGGGTTGTTCGATTCGATACTAGTATCGGAAATTCCACCGATACCACAAAAAATCTGGCATCGGTATCGGCGAGTAATTGAATCCATGTACCGATCCGATACCATTCTTAAACAAGATCTATAGTTATGCCCGCTAGCTTTGCTTAACGCTGCAAATCGAAATCAATTCTTCTTCGCTGCTCAGAATGCAAACACAGGAAGTTGTGCACAAGCAACCACTATTTAGAGCAGCAAAGAATAAATACAAACGTGGTAGCACATTGCCAGTAAATCACTCGCATATGCGACTAAATCTTCACCCTGGGCGACTAAATAGTGTATAATATTAGCCACTGGCTAATAAATGCTCAGATTATACTCGCCAGTGTGTGAGTTGGAGGCTATGTATAAGTTTAGCACAGATATATTGTCACCGCTGAACACTCTGACCAAGCGCTTCAGAGTTTCACTCTCCATCAAGCGATCTGGGCTATTTTTCAGTTCATCTGAATGAATGCGCAGCGCACCTGTATTTGACGTACCGTAAGCTCTAGTGTGAGCTTTGCTTTTCGCCGTCGCTTTGCTTTTTTTCCTCACATGCAAAGAGAGAGAGAGAGAGAGAGAGTCTTATGTAGCGCGTCAATTCTGCTTGGTATGTAAACGATATTCTTTGTTGTATTTTCCTGTCAGAATAACGGAGTTCCTTTGGAATTCTTCATCTTTTAAGAACTGCCGGGTTCTCCGGTAGTAGGCGGAGCTAATGCGCAAACGACAATCTCATTGGCTGGCGCTCACCTATAATCGTCCCTGTTTTGATTTCAGCAAATCAGTTCAAGCGAACGCAGACAACGTGATTAATATTCATGAATCCAGCAGCTCGTTAATCCTTAGTGCGTTTTATATTGTTCTTAGTAGAATTCATAGTATGATTATTATCTTATCAGTATTATTGATAGTTCCCCCCCCATTTTTTAGAGAAACACTGAATGACCAAAAAAGCACCACCACCAGTTCAGTTAAAATGACTGTATTCATGGTTACCAAGTTTTAATTCTAATTGCTAAAGTTATATCATTAAATAATACTCGATTATCATAATACATTTATAATGCTTCACTGACTGATGTTAAGAGTGTACTTTTAGATATTTAAATAGATTTTAAAAATGGAATGCCATTTTCCAAACATTATATATTATATTTTTTTGTTTACTCGCCAGACTATCTATCTATCTATCTATCTATGGTGAAGCACACCATAAAATAATTGTATCTATACAGATCTAGTAGTACATACAGCTGTATAACCAGATACACACCCAGGTATCGGATCAGTACTCAGTATCGGCCGATACCCTGAGCCTAGGTATCGGAGTCGGTATCGGGAAGGGAAAAAGGGTATCGGAACATCTCTAATATATATATATACATTTATATCGATAGATACAACTATTTGAAAATATGGAATCTGAGGGTGCAAAAAAATCAAAATATTAAGAAAATCGCCTTAAAAGTCTTCCAAATGAAGTTCTTAGCAATGCATATTACTAATCAAAAATAAGATTTTGATACGTTTACGGTAAGAAATTTACAAAATATCTTCATGGAACATGATCTTTACTTAATATCCTAATGATTTTTGGCATAAAAGAAAAATCTATAATTTTGACCCATACAATGTATTTTTGGCTATTGCTACAAATATACCCAAATATAAAAAATTTGTGTGTTATTAGGTTTTATTTTATTTATTATTTTTGCTTTTCACATTTTCATACAACATCTGTATCACATGTGACATGTATTGTATGTGAGGGTAAAAATTTAATTTGGGTCACAATCAGCTGAGGTGTGAACTAAGCTTTGTAAGCATTTGTAAGCATAAGCTAAATTTCTTAAGCCTAAAATAACAAAAAAGATGGGCTTTTTTTTTTTTTGGCCATGAATCATATATGCATGCAAAGACTATACTAAGCAAATTTGTAATAAATTTAAGCCTTAAATGTTCAAAACATGCACAAACAGTCATCCACTAAAGCATTATTAGATTCATTACTGCAGTTACAAAAAATTGTACCTGGTCAGTCCAATCTAGATAAAAAGCCAATTAAAGTTCCTCTTTTCATTTTTCAGATCGGAGCTTAGAGAAGCATAGAGACACATATGCTCTTTTGTATTGTGAATAATTTGAGAATTACTTTGAGTTACTCATAACCCTTATTAGAATAATTATATTATGAAGTGAAAGTGTTACTAGAGTTCATGTGTGCATTCACCTTGTAACCAGTTTGGCTAGAGTGAAAACAGGAAGCCTGTCACAATTCTGCTGGATATTTTGATTTTATACCAGACAATTGCAGGGCTTCAAAGTGTATATTCAGAAAGACTGGAACACATAAAATTACTTAATATGTTCCTTTTGTAACAGTCATAGTTTGATGTCTGCAGCTGGGATAAATTATATGACCAAAACAGTTGGTTTTTTTCACAAAGAAGCGGATATCTGTGATTCTGGATAACACACTGAGGTTACAATGCCTTTAGAAAGTAATTATTAGTCCTTTTGTTTCTGTTAAACATCCAAATGTTTCTCCCTGTAATATCATGATAAATTCAATACATTTATGATTGTACCCAGGCATGATTTCGTGTTGGGCCCTCTAGCTACTCTCACAAAGAGGCTGAATCTTAGAAGAGCTGAAGAGATTGTTGACATCTGGACAGTTTCTCTCATTCTCAGTTTCTGGCCTTACGATCAGTTCTCTTACATTTGAGCACTTTTCGTACAGTTGCTTATTTAGTAGGATGGCCTGGTCTGAGCTGTGGTATTTTCCATTTTGTTACATTGGACGTCACAGTACTCTTAGGAAAGTTTAAAACTTTGCCAGCCATTTTATAACTTTCTCCAGGTTTTTTTTCCTCTCACTTACATGGTCATAAAGTTCCACAGGCGTCTCTTGGTCTCCATGACAGCAGGACTAAATCAGTCTACTGTTGGAGCTGTTTTACCTCAAAAAGTGAGTTATATTTAAGTTAACGTTAAATATTTAAATCACCAATGGATTCGAAATCGACATGAAGGAGTCAAGATAAAATTCAGACCCAGATGGAATGTTCTTGTTTGCTTTGCTTTGGTTGCCTCATCTGGTCTGATTTTAGGCGGGGAAATCTGTTGAATTCTTTGGTAAAGTCTTGGAAATGTGTGAGGAAATTCAGCTAAAAAAAAAAGAAGAAGAAATTCTATTTAGGTTAAAGATAAGCAGTTGTTCACCAGTGGAATCAAAGTCACCATGTATACGTAAGAAAAAATTCAGGCCCAGATGGAATCAGATGGTTACATTTTGTGTTTTGGTTTGCTTTGCATTGGTCTGATTTTGAAAAAAATAAAATAAATCTGTAGAATTCTCAAGACAAAATTTAGGCCCTTACAGAATTTGGTGTTTTGTTTTGTTTTGTTTGCATCCTCTGGTCTGATTTTGGGGGAAAATCTATAGAATTCTCAAGACAGAATTCAGGCCCTGATAGAATTGGGTTTTTTTTTTGTTTTGTCTTCTTGTCTGATTCTTTTGGGAAAAATCTGTAGAAGTCTGTAGTAAAGTCTTGAAAAATTTGTGGGGAAAACGATATGAGAATATTACACATTCTTTTTTGTAGCCACACACATGGAGTATGGGATTTGTTGAACTGCGAGTGATATTTCTTTTCAGTAAATCCATTGTATAATCTACTGGTTTATTTTCTGTGGTCATGGTCTGATTTCTCATAATTATTGAGCACCTCTCCTAAGTAATTTCAAATATTTATTAATATAATAATTGAGGAGTCATCTAAAGACATTGCCTTTCAACATTATTGAGATTTAGGTTATTTCTTTAAAAAATCCTTTAATTTGACTTAAAAAAAAACATATTTAATGGAAAGACGAGCGCTGAGGTCATCTCTAAAGTATGGCTCAAATCACTGTGGATCATAATGTCATATGATGTTACTGTGCTAAAACATTTCCACCCAGATTCCTTCTGTTCCAACCCCGTTATTTGGAAATGGATGACATTTCAGTATAATACTTACTTTTTAAGATCGCTTGATGAGCAGCAAGATCAGAATTCAGGTTCAGCAGGTTATGGCCAGTGTCACTAAATCAGTTTAACACTGATTTGTTAAGAAACCCGTCCAGAAGGTGTGGTGTGACCTGTGACTTGTCTAGCTGATATGCAGGTGCGTATCATTTTGATTAGCAGGAGGGTGCGGCAGAAAGAGGTGGACACACAGTGCTTCACTCTTGCCTTCTGTCTTACAACAAAACAGGTTCGACTAGTGGCCAGAGAGATGTATGCTCATTGATTTGAATCAAAATAGTCAGGGAAAGCCAAGTTAACAAAATAACCTGCCATGATACAGACATGCAAATGCAACAACAGCAATCTACATCTAAATGATCTTAATCAAAGTGTGAAAGGACAAGTGTTCCTTAACTGTTAGAACTGGGTGTGTAGGTAATTGTGAAACTGAAAACTTATGATATTTAGAATACACTCGTCAGGATACACTCGTTAGATGTTTGCCAGAGATTCCTGTCTGGTGGTAGTAGGTGATTCATTTACAGAAGATGTGAATGAATTGTGTGAAAAGGGAGGAGACAAAGAGTTATACAGAGATCAATAAAGAACAAGACAAAGATCATAATGACAGGAGAAAGAGTCTTAAACTGTGAGCTGAGGGAAGTTCTGACATCTTAGGTGTGCATTACTAGCGCTATTTACTCCATACTATATGCTTCTTGCTATTTAAAATATATATATATATTTTTTTTTCAAAAATGCATTGTAAACAACACATTATGGAACAATAAATATTTCAAAAAAGTATGATATGTTTTTGTCACATGACCTGATTATTATTATTATTTCCAGACATTTTTTTTTTTTTATTCCAATTTTATGTAAAAATGTCTTACCTTTTCTGCTGTCTGATCGAGAAGGTGTCAAGTAAGAGATTGTTTATAAAAATGATAGCCAATTCAGTTAATTTGTCCCATTGCACATTGGTGTATTCTGCACATTCTGCACTATTTTGTATGGAAGCCTGTTTCCACCACTAAATAATACATAAAAAAGGTAATTGAGACTTTTTAATCACACGATTCAGACTTTGTTTCTTGCAATTCTGAGAAAAAAACATTTGAGAACTAGAGATAGGCCTATAAACACAGAATTTCAAGATACAAACTCAGAACTGCGAAATATATACACACAAACTCTGAGGAAAAAAAGGGATAATTATGAGAAATAAACTCAGATTTTGGACTTTGTATATCTTGCAATTCTGAGTTTATGGTGGAAACAACCCTAGTAAAAAAAGTAATCTGTTTAAAATACATTTATTTCGTACTAAGTATAGTTCAAATATTGACATATTTACTGATGTATCGTTCGAGACTTACTGATAGCCTATCCACCTTTTTCTTCAAGTCGGAAGTCAGCCTATGGGTGAGACTTCCGGTTCATTAGCCGTTATAGATAAATAACGAGAAGAATAACAACGTACAGTAAAACTGAAGCGGTGTGTATTATTTTTCTAATAATTCAGCGGCCCGGAAGCAATTATTCCGCTTATACTACGGTTGCCACACCTCGAGACATCAATCAGATGATGTATTTCAAGGTATTTGTCTGGTTTTTGTACTTAAAACTCTCCATCGCCGCCGTTGCTAATTCCAAACCATCATTTTAGACGGAGTAACGGAGGCTTGAGACGGTGATAGCAGATTAATGCAGTTAATAACTAAGTTATTAGAGAGAGAGAGAGAGCATGTGAATTACCTCTGGGAGTCTGTGTGCGTCTCTCAAAAGTTTTCGGCTAATGTCTCCAACGTTACTAATTGTGAAACTTTAAGTTCATTTTCTTCACGAACAGCGCCGTTGTTACTTCGCTTGTGAGAAGTCATAGTTTGTAAGTTGTTAAACTTACTGTTACTGATAAAATCGTCAGAGTAGCGCTTACAACATTAGCGTGTATGTTCATGTGTGTGAGGGAGATATGTACCATACATAATAAAACGTAATTTTGTGGCCAAAATATGGAAATGATCTGTCATTTTTATAATATTGCTTACTATATTTATTTGTTTGGCCAGTGTCATTGTGGATTTTGGTTATTTTGCTTTTGTAAGACCTTTGAAATAACAGAAATCATTTGGCGAAGTGATATGGTCATGTAATGCAGTCAAGAGCTGCCTGGAACTATGTTCGCCGTGCGTTTCCATGAAAATAATTGCACACCTTAGAACGTTCGTCAGCCAATCAGATTCAAGCATTCAACGGCCCCGTAGTATAAAATAAAATAATATTGTAAGACACACAAATTTTCTATATCAAGCAGCAAAACTAACTGTTTTGTACAACTAAAAATAGCTGGGATACTCCACACGATGGATATTTTGACAGCTGTGTGTGTATTTGGCAATGGCGCAAGGAGAACTGATCGCAGAACAGGGATCACGCTTCTGTTGTGTTATTTAGCGTGATTCCACCTGTCCCGCCTTCACTCATACTACTGCAAGTTAATCGATATCGAATTGTGATTGGATGGTAATTTTGTTCTACTACGGGGTTAGATCTCTGCCACAATTCTGACCGCGAAAGATCATATTTTGAGTGCACAAAAGTGCATTTTGCACGTGCGCGAACTGAGTTTTGTGGAGAAAATGTTCGTCTCACAAAGGCACGAAAATCTATTTTGCATTTAAAATAAGTTTGTGGATGGGTGCAGACCTTCTCTCTTGCGCGTGCAACATTTCACTAGCTTGCTAGTGATGCCCGCCCTCAGTGCTCTCTAAATGCCAATGGCTCGCTTGCTCAACACAACCCAGCATTACAATATGCCATAATTCCAGCCAATCAGAGACAAGGCTTCTAAATTCTGATTGGCTGCTTTGACAACCAATCACAACATTCCCTGCATTACCGACAACAGCGGAAGATGAAAAATACAGTGCATGCATAATTATTATGCAAGTTGATATTCTGATCATACTTTTTCCAAGCACAGTTTACCAATTCCAAACGACATCAATATGTATAACTACTATTAATCTTTTATTTAATCATTTATAACTGATATATAATTGTTCATGAAGGCTGGAAGTGAAAAACGCCTTATATTCAGGTGCGCATAATTATTAAGCAGGTTTTCTTATGACCAGCTTAGTTACCTTTGATTAGGCTGTTCTTGCGTGATAGAACACTTCTACTACTCGCTCTGATCACCCAATCGTAAAGAAATTTTGGGATATACGGGACAAAACAAGATTTTTTCGAAATAAGTCGGGACACTAAAAAATAGAGCTGAAATACGGGACTGTTTTTTCCGGGACGTCTGGCCACCCTAGGCCTGAAGATAAGAAGCAGTAAAATGTAGCAACATCACTAACCTGTTCAGGGCTTCAAGTGCAGGTCAGTTTCATCTGTAAATACACTAGATAGTTTTGTCTTTATTAATGTAGTTGAGTATTAAACTGTATCTGTTAGGCTATCAGTAGCACCCCATTATTATCATCATTCAGAATACTGTGCTAAAGAACATCAATATTGATTTTAAAGTTACATACAAATTTTTAGCAGAGACACACATGGATTCACATGGATTTATTGTACAGGGAGGGAGGGAGCTAGAGCAGACAGCCACACAGAAATAATATGAGTCACAGCCTAATAATTCAATAGTGTGTTCAGTATTAGAATTTTTCAACAAATATATTGTACTAATTTTGACATTTAGGCACTTTAGAAAATGTGTTTTAATACACTACCAGTCAAAAAGGTTTTGATCAGTAAGATAAGACAGTAAACATTTTTTAATGTTTTTTAAAGAAGTGTCTTCTGCTCACCAAGCCTTCATTTATTTGATCCAAAATACAGCAAAACAGTAATATTGTGAAATATTTTAATTTAAAATAACTGATTCCTATTTTAATATATTTTAAAATGTAATTTATTCCTGTGATTTCTTTATTATCACTTTTGATCAATTTAAAGCATACTTGCTAAATAAAAGTAATAAAGCAAATGAGCATATTAGCATGATTTCTGAAGGATCATGTGACACTGAAGACTGGAGTAATGATGCTGAAAATTCAGCTTTTTGATCACAGGAATAAATTACATTAAAAATATATTTAAATCGAAAGCAGTTAGTTTAAATAGTAAAACATATTACAAAATTGTATTGTTTTTGCTGTACTTCGGATCAAATAAATACAGGCTTGGTGAGCAGAAGAGTCTTCTTTTAAAAAAATATTTAAAATCTTACAAACACTTTTGACTGGTAGTGTATATTTGTATGAAATATAGGTTTGTTAAATCTATGGTATTTAAGTCATTTTAAGATAAATAACATTCTGTGCTAACAAATTGAAATGAGGTGGTTGTTTTCAACAAGGTGGACACAGTTTTGTTCATAACAGTAGACCTGCTGGTGAAGAAGTGACAGGTACAGGAAAAAAGGGAGAGACAGAGATATTGGGGAAAATGAAGAAAAGGGAAAGGGAAGTGAAAGTACAGTGCGAGAGAGAACCTTTAATTATTTTCCACGGCCCCAGACTAAGGATTTAGACCTTTTTATGTGATGGCCATACAAACAATAGGGTTGTCTGTGGTTTCAGAAATTGTTGTGGATGTATAGGCTATATACAGGGAAAAAAAGGGACCAAAATTGCACCTTTTGGGGTACAACAGCTTGTCACTGCACAGTACCCTTAAAAGGACATCTTTGTTTCTTTTTTACCCCTAATAGGCAGGCCTACATATTAGTACCTAAAGGGTATGAATTACTACTCTAAGCTACTAATATGTACCTATTAAGAAGGTAAAAAAAAGGTGCAAAGATGTCCTTTTAAGAGTACTGCTGCAGTGACAAGCTGAATTTTGCTATGGTACATTGAGAAGGCATAAATATAAAATATTAATAATAATAGCAGCCTAACACAGGGTAGCGGACCAAATCAGTCGCCAGGCCACCGGGAATTCTCCTGGTGCTCCTGATGGCCAGTCCGGGCCTGGTTTTGAGGATAACAGAAACTTATTTGAACAATGCTACCACAGAGATTGATTTTTTTTCCCCCTCTCTTCCAACTCAAGTATAGCCCTCCCTTTCCTTCTAGACACACCCACACAAACCAGGCATAGGCTGCAGAAATTGCTCTGAGTTGTAGAAACTCTGAATCATGAACACGCAGGTTCCAATAATACTGCAACGGTTGAAATTCTTCCATGGATTTCCCATGCAATCCAAAAATATCCATGTCCTAACCAGAGAGAGGCTGCATTCCCCACCATATTCATTCCATATGCTAGGATACTTTAGAGAGGACGGATATTATGTCTGCTATTGTCAGGAGTGAGAAATATCCACCCAACAACCAAATACTGCATTCAAAAGGCCTTATATAAACATATATCAATCAGTTGTATCAAAATTACAGTGTAGCTTGCCAAGATACAGATTACTCATAATGAAGTAACATAAATAAACTTAGAAAAAGTAAAAAGCTAAAATAGCTAAAAGAAGCTAAAGTAGAAAGAGTAAATTTACTTAAATGAAAAAAAAAATCATGGAATAAGTGTTTCAGAGAGCCGTGTAATAAAAAAATTGTTTAAATGTTTGCACGTTTCAGTGTTTGTACACTTGTTTTTACAGTCCATATTATTTTTAGCAGTTTGTGTTACATGCACAACGTCCTGCCATAACATACCAGAGTACATTCAAGGTGAGTGATTTATGAGTGTTTGAAGTAACTTTGCTCTTGGCGATAACATGAAATGTTTTTCCTCATTAGCACATTTCAATACACATAATTATGAAAATATGCATGTGTGGTTTTACAAACTGACAAAGAAAGAAAGAAAAATAAAGTGAAACAAGTTCCAAGTAACTTCCACTTTCTTTTCCAGGGTAAGATTTTTTTATTTCATGATGATTATCTTTGATAAACATTTATATGACAAGCCTTTTCTTGTCAAACTTTAACAACCAATCACTGTGTAGCAGAGGCCAGGAGACATGAATCTGTGTCAGTAGTAGTTTGTGTTCTGTGGTGACCCTGCTGCCATGACAACTAGAGGCGTGGTCTCTGGTCAGGCGGCCATTGGGGAAGTACTGAGCAGAGGTACAGAAAGCGCTCAACCACTGAAAGCCACAGAATATTTCACCGCTGAGGAATCTTGCACTCCATTCTTTCTCAGTCCTACTATCAGATTTCAGCTTTTGAACAAATGCTGCACATGTTTTGTGCTTAGACTCATGGAGATTGAGATTGGAGGTTGTCTGAAAATATCCCAGATCCAAGTTTTTGGCATTTTTACAATGCCTTGGTCATCCTAAGACATTTGGGATTTCTCCAATGCCTGAATTAGTTTTTACTCACAATCAATTCACAACGATGAGTGAACGTGTGGCCACACTATAGACTTTGTGTTCATTTTTTCCATTCATATACATGCAAATGAGTGAGAGTGTTTGGGGCCAGCTGACAGATGTGTCATTTATCTTTTCTGCCATTTTTAATTGATTTTGTACATCTTTTTTTTTTTTTTTTTTTAAATACCTGACAGACTTACATATTTGGTTTTCTGTGGTGTATTCTACAATTTTGATGATTTGTCATCAAGGTAATGTTATATAGAGGGCAAACATGGATGATGCTTTGTCAAATTTGCAAAAATTACTTGTGATAGTCTTTAACACAACAGTATGAATGAAAACTACAAACCAAGCAATAATGTATGCATCACATGCCATAGTTTTTTTTTTTTTTCAGTAAAAATCACATTTTGTAATAAACTTATTATGAACGCAAAAAAATTAAAAATTTTATTTGAAAATATCAATATTTCAATTTTGATACTGAAAATATCAAGAAATATGAAAATGCTTTGTTAAAAATAAAAATAGATTGTTCTGTGGTGGGCCAGTGAAAATCAGAAGTGATGGGTTTATTGTTTGAGGCTTATAAGCATATTTCTGGTTTAAGATCAGTGAATTCTGAATGTTTACAGTACTGTTCAAAATTTAGAGTTTAATATTTTTGAAAGAAGTCTCTTATGCTCACCAAGACTGCATATATTTGATAAAAAAAAATACAGTAAAACAGTAATATTGTGAAATATATAATATATAATAGCAAAAATAAGCAAAGCTGAATTTTCAGTATCATTACTTCAGTCTTCAGTATCACACGATTCTTCTGAAATTTTCTTATTTTTCTTATCTTTATAATTATAATCTTTATAATTTTTCTTATCTTTTCGACATTTCTTATTATTATCATCGTTGCATTATCAAACAGCTGTGCTGCTTAATATTTTTTTTAAAACAGATAGAGACATCATATCCTGTTTCCTGAATTCTGATTACTAACACCAGCCGTAGAGTGTGACATCTCATCCTGTCGCCCGTATCTGACACAGGGTCAGTAATTTAGCATGAAGTCTAGTGTGACACACCTTGAGGGAGTGATCAGTGAGAAAGTCGTATGTGCGTATGTGTTTTGGGTGTAGTGGGGTGTCTCCGATTTCACAAAGATAATCGAACACAGTATGTGCTGAGTGGATGAAACCATTCACCAGTGAAGCTAAACTAAAAGCATTAAGCAACATTGAAATCTGAACCGTCAAAGCATCAAATATCATTGTTTCTCACAATACAAAGTTCACACTATTCATTGTTCTCTGCTGGGGTGAAGTGACTGTCAGAAGGCCATCTTCAAAGGGCTCAGCTGATTCTAACAGTATCAGTCACTTGATGTGATCAGATACAATCAAAGTTCAAGTTAGAGGGATTCAATTAGATTGTGAAGTGTATACAGAGTCAAGTACAGCAGGAATATCAGGTTGCAAATCTATAATGAAATCCTCATTCAACATGATTCATAACTGACTCTTAACTCTGTGCATAAAGAATGTGCATTATGAAATTAACAGCTTCATTTCTAATTCACTCCCTTGTTATTAGACGGCATGAAAACATGCAAGAAACCCTTATAATGATTTACAATGATTCACATATGGATGTACACAAGAGCTTTAGAGGAAGGCTTGGCATGCTGGTCTTCTGTCTGGCTGTCACAAAAAGTGACACTGTCAGTCACCATACCTGCGTGAAATGAGGAATCTTATAATTAAGCAATGTTCTGGGCAGAGACTTGCAGATTCATAACGCTTGGTTTTGTTTTCATGTTGATTATGAGATAAGATACAGGGAATGACAGAAAAATGTCCAGGAAGAGTTAAAAACAGAACAGACACACCTGTTTTTACATTTAGAGAATGTTAGAAAACATTCCACTAACTACTAGTTATGGTACACTTTGTCTTTTCGTTTAGTGGGGTTCAAGGCAAAAGATGAGACAGAGAGACATTGTAATTCTGAGGCGCATTTTCACTCTCTGAGTAGAGAGTGTGAGTCATAGGCACATTGGTTTACAAAATATCTTAGTTTCAGTGGCATGAATGCTTCCTGCAGGGCTGTCCTTAAGAAACTTCAGCTGCTTTCAAAAGCTGGTACAAATGGCTAGAAAAACTTGGAAATTTGATTGCTCAAAACAATCATGTTCTTGGTATTTTGTCATGTTTCTGGTAAAATATCAGGTATACTCTTAAAATATGATGTAGTTCTTCATGTATGAGTATGTATTCATTTTATTTTATTAAACCACTGACAAATTATTTTGCTTTGTTTTTATGTTTAATAATAATAATTATTTTTATTATTATTTATTTATTTATTTATTTATTTATAAATAAGACTTGTTTAATTTTATTTTACTTCAACGCACTGACAAATTATTATTATTTGTTTTTGTTTGTTTTTTATTATTTAATAAATATTAATAATTATTAATTTAACATTTATGGGAAAATATACTTAAAATTAAACATTTGCTTGAAAAGCAATAATGTAGTTTACTAAATAAGACTTCAGAGAATTTCAGAGAATATATATTAATTAATTTTATTTTACTTAAACCACTGACAAATTATTTAGTTTTTTATTTAACACTATTATTATTATTATTATTATTATTGTTATTATCATCATCATCATCATCATCATCATTAGTTTAATTATTCAATAAATATTACTAATAACAATAATTATTATTATTTTAACATTTATGGAAAAATAGACTTTATTTATTTGTTTGTTTGTTGTTATCAATATGTATATAATTGTGTTCCCTTTGTAAAGTCACATTCCATAAATGAATGGGACTTGATTGCATTGTTTTTTGTTTTTGTTTTTTCAGGCAGCTATATGATAATAAATAAATAAATTCTCTTGTTAATTGTTTGGATATTGTGAAGTCCAAAGTTATTATCAGGGCATGCCTGAAAATAAAGCCGTATTATGTCTGCATGGAAAAAGTGAGCCTGATCAGGTTTTCCCTGGTTCCTCTCAAAAACAATAGCCGGGATTCTGTAATCTTAGGAAAGGCCAGCGCCTTGAGGTATTATGAATCCATGACTGGAGACCAGTGAAGAAGATTAAAGCAGAGGGGATCTGAAGATACTGATGATTAAATCAGTAACTTTTCTAAATGCTCTTGTATTATCCAATAATGAAAGAGAGCGGACACTTGACACGTGCACTACAGCAGGTCATCCCATTTCTGTGGAAATTGTTGAAATTGTTATCTGACTTGATTAACATTATTGACTTCAGTGATGAGGCCTTTTTAATGTAACAGCACACGCCACACCTGATGACCCAAGCACAGAAACATCTGGTGATGAAATCATAGTGGTCAATGGAAAGGACTGTGCTGGAGGAACAGGTCAAGGCAGATACAGTTTTGTTTGAGCAGATACTGTAATGCTTAGAGAATTAACAAGAATTCCAGTGCATTGGTGTGGTCATCTAGAAGCTTCTGCAATATCCAATGGCAATTAAATCAAAACAAGAAAAAAAGTCACATATCTGTAAAGATACAGTGCAAATCATTAAACGTGCCATTTTAAACCCATTAAATCTCTTACCTTTTAACAAACTAAAACTGGAGAAGGCCCAAACTTATCATATGGCTTTCCCAAAACTCAAACTCAGAGCCTTCATCACCTTCAAGCCATGTTTTAAAAAACAAGCCTCTGGTTATTTAACTATAAACCCAGAGAGACCATAAACCTGGTTAACTTTAGGAGGTCTCTGGATTCCAGGGGGCTTCAGGACCTTAGGGGTAGATTTTGCCTGCCATAACCTGAGAAACTGTTGGTGGCATCTATGATGTAAGACAGTTTCAACTAGGTTTGCTTATAGTCCTGTCTGTAAAGTTATGATTTGCAATGTGACATACTTAATTTCCACCATGTTTAGTTCAACTCTACAGAGTCTTTGAGTTACCATATAATGTTTGTATGGATTTACATGTTATATCACTGGAGAAAATGCTAAAGCACAGCTGGACATCACATGCTCCACTTTGTGCACCTTCCAGTGTTCAGAGATAAAACATGTCAGCTGTCAGAGGTTTAAAGTGAAATTTAACACCTTCCAGATGTCTTATTTGTATAGGCAAATCCATAGTTGCATGCTATTCCAGTGTGACACATTGACTTGTAGATTCTGTTGCAGCATTAGAATACTTTAGTATCAGTGTTTAATATTATTGACATATTATTATGTGTTCACACTTTGTATTTTGGCTTTTATCAAAGCGATCCATTCTTTGACAGAACAAATAATATATATTAACCAGAATTATCTAAAGAAAAGGGGAAACTACAGAAGCCAGAAGTCATTGTTTCAACCATTAACATTTCCAGAAAAAAATATTTGTTTCTAGTCATATTGAGTTACAAAATCATCCATGTACTGGTTAGGCTAGGAATGTAGGGATACGAGTGTTGAATTTCAACCACACCCACCTTCTACACCTAAGCACCAGCCAATCAGAGCGTCCTTTTGGCTCCTCCCACTCAGCAGCACATATAGTAGGAGGCAGAGTCTGCTGTTCTCTATCTGCTCGAGTTTCTCCAGCACAGCAGACAAGGCTCATATCTGCTGCTCTCGCTCCCCCTGCTCCAGGTCATTCTCTACCAGCACAAGACAGAAAACACATCAGCAGGATGTCGTTCACCAAGAAAACCAGCTACACTGTGAAGTCCTCTTCCTCTGGATCTGCCCCACGCAGCTTCAGCAGTATGTCTTACTCTGGACCCAGCGCCAGCCGGCAGAGTTACAGTGTGCGCAGCTCCTATGGAGGTGCCAACCGTGGCATGGGAGGTGGAATGGGAGGTGGAATGGGAGGTGGTATGGGAGGTGGCAGCTTCATCAGCAGCTCTTCAGCCTACGGTCTTGGCATGGGAATGGGAATGGGAATGGGCATGGGTACCGGTGTCGTAGCACCCATCCAAGCGGTCACCGTCAACAAGAGCCTCCTGGCACCTCTGAACCTGGAGATCGACCCCAACATCCAAATTGTCCGCACCCAGGAGAAAGACCAAATCAAGACCCTCAACAACCGCTTTGCTTCCTTCATTGATAAGGTGGGTTTAAAGTTTCTTTCTTTGAAGTTTTATTAGTCAAAGAGTTTCCAGGTATGAGTCAAACTAAAGGTCGTAATAACCCAAAAAAAAGCCCCAAGACTGCATGTCCTTGCTTAAAACATCTCTAGAAGTTAATCTAGTGTGGTACCTAAAATATATGTGGGATTGGATACATTCTCATCAAAGAGAAAGAAACTAGACTTATGGAAAGTGTAGAAAAGGGTGTGTACATGGTCAGAGCGTGAGGGATTTTCATTTGAATGGGATGCCCTGAGGCTCTTCTGAAACCCTTGTGGAGAGTCCACACCCAAATAAGGACGTCCTGCAGGACATGAAACCTCTTATCTGCATATCAACATTGTTAAATTATTACAAACTATTACATTTCCAAACAAGAATGATCCATATTTGAAGAAAAGATAGTCACATACCTAGATAGTTAATATTTAATTTGAAGAACTGGGGTCATGTTCTGGATAGGTTACGTAACAGTGTTCAACAAGAGGAGGAAATATTCTGCCTCACTTTTAAGCCTTTGCGTCTTTGTGCCCTTCCTCTTAACTATAATAGTCTACTTTGCATTACATTATTTGATTAAAACATACTGTTTTGAATGAGAAAGCTGATTAGTAAAGTCATCTGGCTCAGTGACACATTTACTGTAATCTACTTGTGTGTGCAATGTTCACCTTGAGCTGTTAAAGTGTTATCACTGAATTATTTGCTCTCCGCCCACCGTTTACACACTTTTTAGCAGATCTGGTCTCTTCCTGCCGTCGCTTGAATGTTAACTACATAGTCCAATCTTCAAAAAGTAAATTCCACAGGATAAGTACAGCTTTAGTCACCCTTCCTGATGTCCTACTGGAATATGCATCACAATTTCCAAGGGAATAAAGCGTTACAAACTGAAAACTTGAAAACTTGTGCATTTCTCGTTATTTAAAGAAAACAGTGGTTTCCTTTGTCAAGAAGCAATATGTTGACATATGGTCTCACTTTTGTGAGCTGGCACAGAACCATGATTCCAAAATGACTTTGCAGCATCGGTCTGGGGGCGTTGCTCTTTGAAGCTGCGCTTACTGCCAAGTATGGTTTTCATTTGTGCCTTGATTGAGACAAAACCTCTATTCTCATCTTGCCAATGTAGGTACGTTTCCTGGAGCAGCAAAACAAGATGCTGGAGACAAAATGGAGCCTTCTTCAGAACCAGACGACCACACGCTCCAACATCGACGCCATGTTCGAGGCCTACATCACCAATCTGCGCAGACAGCTCGACGGCCTTGGCAACGACAAAATGAAGCTGGAGGCTGACCTCCACAACATGCAAGGCCTTGTTGAGGACTTCAAAAACAAGTACGTACAATGGCTTTCACAAAAGCCTAATTTTAATTTGGCCGGACGTTTTGGTCTGGGGAATGGACAGCGCCCAAGTATTGTCAAAGCAGGATTTTGTGGTGCACTTAAGTGTTCCCAGAATAAATTAGGCTCTATAAATTCAAATTGAGGGAAAACATGTTTAAAGGTCTGATGGGAATAAACTCAATTCATTATCCAATGTGGCTTATGTAACTGATACAGAAACTGCGTGGTTGAGTGAATAGTCACTCCCTGGTATACCTGCCCATTGTCCAACCTTTTTGAGACTGGAATCACATTGTAGGCATTTCAGCGATTTACATAATATCCCATTGAAAAAAAAACATGTTGGTGCCTTAATTAAATGGGCGTCAGCATGAGTCAGATAGATTACAGCTATTGAACAAACATCTACGCAGCATCTTTCATGGACCTCTAAACAAATCTGATGGGCCGATTAATGCTAATACACACGGGAGACACCGAACTGAATTCAGAAAAACCTGATAAGCGTTTCTTTCTACAAAAATGGAGCACTGTTGCCCCCTAGTGTACAAACCCCATTTATAAACAATTCAAACAATGAGTTTAACCAATGTCACTTTCTTCTCTTCAGGTATGAGGATGAGATCAATAAGCGCACAGAGTGTGAAAATGACTTTGTGCTCATCAAGAAGGTTCGTAGATTGTCTCTTACTACTCATAAACACTTTTTTTAATCTTAATGATGATTAAATTATGTTTGCTTATCGTAGGATGTCGATGAGGCCTACATGAATAAGGTTGAGCTGGAGGCCAAACTGGAAAGCCTCACCGATGAGATCAACTTCCTCAGGCAGATCTTTGAGGAGGTAAATTAAAGCTAGAGATTCCCACCAAACATATAGTTTACTTGCTTATGACAAAACGCCTTTTGATAATGTCGTGCTCTCTCTCGTTGTGAACTTGTAGGAGATCCGTGAGCTGCAGTCTCAGATCAAGGACACCTCAGTCGTTGTGGAGATGGACAACAGCAGGAATCTCGACATGGACTCCATCGTCGCTGAGGTCCGCGCTCAGTACGAAGACATCGCTAACCGAAGCCGCGCTGAGGCTGAGATGTGGTACAAATCCAAAGTGCGTTATCTTTTAATCCAAACTGTAAAGTCTTAATCTAGTTGTTCAAAACTAATTTTACTATTGAGGTGCGTGAGATATTAAATCTTGCACTTTGTATGTTCTGTTCTTCAGTATGAGGAGATGCAGTCATCTGCCACCAAATACGGTGATGACCTTAGATCAACAAAGACAGAGATCGCTGATCTTAACCGCATGATTCAGAGACTGCAGTCCGAGATCGATGCTGTGAAAGGACAGGTATGCAACTACACAAACAAAAAATGTAGAATAATTGAATATTAAATTAGTTTTGTAAGGTAACAGGCATTAGGAGTGAAACTATAAGCACAAATATGTCTTGTTTCGATAGCGCGCCAATCTGGAGAACCAGATCGCAGAGGCAGAGGAACGTGGTGAGTTGGCCGTGAGAGATGCCAAGGCTCGCATTAAAGACCTGGAAGATGCCCTTCAGAGAGCCAAGCAGGACATGGCCCGCCAGATTAGAGAATATCAGGACCTGATGAACGTCAAACTCGCCCTGGACATTGAGATCGCCACATACAGGAAGCTCCTGGAAGGAGAGGAGGACAGGTGAGCCAATGAAATGCATGCTTGCTGTGAGACCTAGTGCTCTATTTTTGAGATAAAATTCAGAGTCTCATACTTCTTGTTCACTCTTCTCCAACAGACTGGCAAGTGGAATCAAGACCATCAATATCTCAAAACAGAGCTGTAAGTTTGACTCTTTATCACAGAGAACACAACTGAAAAGCCCAGCATGGGATGCTCTTGTATCATGGACATTTCTTGCTGGTCTTTTCAGGGTTCAGGTACATGACAATTCTTACAACTATATGAAATGCAGGAGATCCCAATCTAACTTCTTCATGTTTCTGTCTCGATAGCGAGCTATGGCGCTTATCCAATGGAAAGCGCAAGCAGCGGCCACAGCAACTACTCTAGTTATTCCAGTGGCTACGGTGGTGGATACAGTGGCGGCTACAGCTCTGGCAGCGGCTACGGTGCCGGCTACAGCTCTGGCAGTGGCTACGGTGGTGGCTACAGCTCTGGTAGCGGCTACGGTGACACTGTCTCTCAGACCAAGAAGAGCGTTGTGATCAAGATGATCGAGACCAAGGATGGCAGAGTTGTGTCTGAGTCCTCTGAGGTCGTCCAAGATTGAGCAAGTCCCCTTCCCCAATTCTGTCACCTCACGCCGCCTATGCATTCCCAACCTTCCCTCTCAACCGTTATGACTGCGGCAGGTCCAAGGGACCAATGCAGCCATAAACCAGGTTGTAAAGCAATAAAACATTCACACTGACCCAAGAATTTCAGAGGGACCAAATACTCACACTGCTCTTGTCGTGCCTTAATCCACATCACTAAAAACTCACGCCCTCAGGCCATTGCCCAACAATACTGTCTTCAGATCTTACTTTGCACAACATGGCCACGTGTGTAGGCTGGACAATCCTCGATGTGCCACTAACATGAGCTAGCCATTTAGCTGAACTGCTCAACATGCTAAGAAACTGATTTCCACATTAACTATGAAGGGATATGTTTGAATTTGTACTAAATTACTAGCATGTTAGTGGTAGATCCACGTGACTTGCCTATTTAGTAGAGACTGTCATTTCATTGTACTCTGGCAATTAAGAGAGACGTTGCCCGTTGTGTATCCTGTTTTCTGAGGTGCTGTTTTTGCTACCAAAAATAAAGTGTTTACCTAAAACGTGTCTCCATGTCTTTTATCGTGTTAACTAACTAGCCTCTGTACAAAACCCACAACCTGCAAAGACATGTCAGAAAGTTAAGGGCTCTCGGTTTGATTGGTTAGCATGGTTCAGTTAATCCCTAGTAATTACTTACTCTAAACCATCTAGACAAAAATAATTCTGAAATAATATTAACAAGCAGTCAATACTATTCTGAGTAAATAAAATAAAAAGTTTGTGTGGTATTCTGGGGGGGAAATGTGTACAACAACTTTCATTGTCTTTATGCTGTTTTAAAAGAAACTAAATCTATTCCCAATGCGTTCCTGACCCCTAGAGGTTCATGGTGGAAATGCATGGTGCTTGTGAGCTGAAACACATATTTAAAATAAAATGATATAAAAACAAGCAAAATACACCCTTTTACTGTCATCTTATATAAGATGTGTTATTCAGTAGCTATATTTATTGGAAGGTTAGTTAGCCTACTAGTAATTTAAATCATAGGTCTTCAACTGGCAACAAATGTGGGGAAACCCTGCGTGCCACCCATTTTTCAGTTAGTGCAGCAATGTTGCCTCTTACTCATGCATGGTTTTGACTTTGTGCTGTCTGACTCAAATAGTGACTTGCTATTACGGTATATTTCCAGGAAAGCTGATAGGCCTACTTTTTGGCAAAAGAGCATCTGATTAAAATGGATAAAGTAAAAAAGAATTCAGTTGTTCAATTTGGAAAGCATTTTAAAATTGTCTTTCAGAGATTCTGCTACTACAATAAGACCCACATTAAATTTGCGTTATTTTCAAACAGTGTAATAAACTTTGAGAATCCTTATAAATGATTGCAACCAATTAGAATGGGCTGTAAGGTTTGGGAGTCAATATCAAGCACCATTTGAAGGTGGGATGTCCTGTTCTGACACTTAGTCACAGGAGCACATGGTGCGAGAAGAAGGCAAGATTATTTGCTTTAGTAATCTTATTTAAAATGACATGAACTGTACATGAAAGTGTGTGTGTGTGTGTGTGTGAAGGTGTAGAGAAACTTTTTGTCAGGTTTTATGAAGTTTTTTATTTTATTTTGCATATTCAGAAATTTTCTTTTCGTTGCCTCAGGGCAATGTTGTGCGATAATGGGTACTTTTCAAGGATGTTTTGGACAATACCTCCCACTGGCAAATAATGTGTGACATGAAGGGAAGATGCAGGGTTCCTGGGTGCACAAAACCCAAAGTGATGTGCAAAATTTGTAATTTATCTGTTTCACAGCAGAGAAAAAATGCTTTTTGAAGTTTCACATGGAGTGAAATCTCATGGCATGAAGTACATGATATGACATGACAAACTACATGATAAAAACATATGCCTGTATCAAAATCAATATATCAGTGTGTTTCAAGTGTTTTTCCCTTTTTACTTAATGATTTCTTGTCATTTTTGAAAAAGATTTGCGATTTTGTATTGCTCTTATCATTTTATTGTATTGTATTGCTTAGCATTGTTTTATGATAATTTTCTCTGTGATTCTGTACCATTGTTGCACAATGTTGCCCTAAGGCAACAGAAAAAATATTTTGGAGTGGAGTATCAATAAAATGACCCCAAATGAACCAAAAATTATGTGGAATAATTTTTATCATGTACCATCAAAATGTGTGCAGTAGAGGGTAATTTTATATATACAATTGTGCTCATAAACTGAAATGCCCCTTGCAGAATATGCAAAATGTTAATAATTTTAACAAAATAAGAGGGATCATGAAAATTGCATGTTATCATTTATTTAATACTGTCCTGAATAAGCTATTTCACATAACAGATGCTTATATATTCTCCACAAGACAAAATAATAACTGAATTTATAAAAATGACCCCGTTCAAAAGTTTGCATACCCTTGAATCTTAATCTTTTTAAAAAAAAATAGCATTTATTCATTGTTTTGAGAAATTTGTATTTATAAAATATTAAACTCATTTTTAATTAAGACTATAGGTCTACTACCTTAACTATTAAATAAAATTTATTATGGAATCAGTTTATATATTAATCAGTTAGCTTATCCAGGAAAAGCTAAATCATGTCTAATAATTTAGCATAATATAATTAATTCTATCATTCTTCCGGTATCACACTATGGTAACAAGAGATTGGGAGTTGACTCCAAAAGAGTCGATTCATCTACCCTGAATAGCCTGAAGGAGTTGACTCTGGTGAAGGAATCGACTGTCGTTGTTGACTTCATTGTTGTGTCCGATATGGCTCATTATTCAATTGTCCATAATGCATGGCAGTTTAGTTCTCTATCATCAAAGAGAGAATGAAATAAAATGAGGAATTCCATCCTCACCAATTAAAGTGAGGAATTCAGGAGAAACAAAGTTCAGGAAGCACTGAAGCTTTCGTTTCAACTGTATTGTAAAGGGGTTCATTACTTTTCATTGTTTTCATTCATTTCATTTCATTCAAAATTCATTGTTTTGTGGACATCTGGTGGTTAAAATGATGAAAAGCACCTATTGTAACAAGATGTTGCAGTTGTTATAGAATATGGGTTAATGTAGGCTATTATTGTTTTTTTTCCTTTCAGGCGTTTTAAAAGCATGGCATGAAGCCATACTTCTACTCAACTAGCCAACATTACCTTGAAATTATCACTGTTGTTTATGATTATTATTACTGGAATTTATTGGATTATTTTTTGTGTGTGTGATATGAATAATATATGAAGCCTTGCTTATAAAAATGTCATGTTTAAAATAGACAGATCACAGATTTTATTTATGAATATATTTAATGTTTATTTTACTTAGTGCCAATTATAATCACTAAAACAATTACTAATCTATTTCCTTTAAATACTAGGTATAAAAATACATTGCGTATGAAGAATCAGAAAAAAAAGACCAAATCAAGGTGTGTTGAACTGCAAACCGGATGTAACCGTTATTTTCCAATACATAAATAAATGAATAAATAAAGCATAGATAACATTATGTCTATTTTAGGACCATTAAGAAAATTTCACCTCAAAAGTTCTTTTTATATAAAAATGTGATTAGATTTAGGGGAAATATACATTTGATAGTAATTTTGTACTGCCTACTTATTCTGTGCTAAATCACATGAGAATTATATTTTAGGGAATAATGACAATTACAGAGTCAAAAAGTAAAACATGACCGTGTTAAATAATGGGATATGGGTGGTCATGAATATGTTATAATGGCAGATTATATCACAAAAATAAAGGTCCTAAATGTTTACCTTTAGATGGCATTTAGATTTGCATGGCTATACAAAACCCTACAGGCCTACAAAAAAATCTATACTGACAAAATGAAGTTTAAGTACCGTTGACATGCCCGGACATATTTTCATGGGATTCACTCAACTGGAAGATCGGAGGAGCTGCTTGAGGAGGCTGATTCAAGTATGATGACACTCAACATAATCTCCAGAATCTTCGGTCGCAAGATAGCTTATTCCAGAAAGATCAAAATTTGTGTCTACACAGTTTTGCCAAGTTAGTGCCCAATACCACCAGCCAAACTATATTAAAACAATCAGAAGTGGCTTCTTCTACAGTCTGCATAGTGGAAAACCGAACAAAAGAAACTTCAGAAGAGGTTTCTCATAGCTTCCTCTTTATGTCTCTACCACTAATGTCTCCAAAATGGAAAACTAGCCAAAACAAGTTTCAGAAAAGGTTTCTCATGTCTCTTCTCCTAAAGCTTCTCCTAAAGTCTCAATGGAGAGCTTGCCAAAAAAGCCTCAGAACAACTGGCTTTTTCTAAAACAATGGAAAACAGCCTGACAAGTAAGATAAAATAATACAGTGACAATGAAGTAACAATAACATAAAACAATGACATTAAAGGGATAGTTCACCCAAAAATGAAAATTACCCCATGATTTACTTACCCTCAAGCCATATCCTAGGTGTATATGACTTTCTTCTTTCAGACAAATACAACCCGTTTTTTTTTATTATTATTTGAATAAAATGAAAACTAAAAGATTTTCAAATCACATGAGCCAATATTTTATTCACAATAGAACATAGATAACATAACAAAGGTTTAAACTTTTTACCATTTTAGGCACAAAATGAGCTCATTTCAAATTTGATGCCTGCTACAGGTCTCAAAATAGTTGGGACGGGGGTATGTTTACCATGGTGTAGCATCTCCTCTTCTTTTCTAACAGTTTGAAGATGTCTGGGCATCGAGGTTATGAGTTTCTGGAGTTTTGGTGTTGGAATTTGGTCCCATTCTTGCCTGATATAGGTTTCCAGCTGCTGAAGAGTTTGTGGTCGTCTTTGACGTATTTTTCGTTTAATGATGCACCAAATGTTCTCTATAGGTGAACAATCTGGACTGCAGGCAGGCCAATTCAGCACCCGGACTTTTCTACTATGAAGCCCTGCTGTTGTAATAGCTGCAGTATGTGGTTTTGCATTGTCCTGCTGAAATACACGTTATCTGGAGGGGAGCATATGTTGCTCTAAAACCTTTATATACCTTTCTACCTAAAAAATACCTAACTACATAATACTACTATTGTTAGAAATTGCAACAAAATTAAAATAGAAATATAAACTTTTGAACTGCGGGTTTCGTCTGGTCAGAGGAGAACTGGTCCCCCGACTAAGCCTGGTTTCTCCCAAGGTTTTTTTTTCTCCATTCTGTCACAGAGGGAGTTTTGGTTCCTTGCCGCTGTCGCCTCTGGCTTGCTCAGTTGGGGACACTTAATTTCTAGCGATTATCGCCGATTTGATTGCACAGATACTATTTAAACTAAACTGAGCTAGACAATGACATCTCTGAATTCAATAATGAAATGCCTTTAACTGAAAATTGAGTGTTTAATCTTATCATTATACATTACTGACACTCTATCCTCCAATTTGATACTGTTAACACAATCTATATTGTAAAAGCGCTATATAAATAAAGGTGACTTGACCTGACTTTCAGCATTCATAGTGCCTTCCAAAATATGCAAGCTGCCCATACCGTAAGCACTTATGCACTTGAGCTTTATTTGGCATCTGCAGATGGCACGGCGGATTGTGTTTACCAACAGTGGTTTCTGGAAGTATTCCTGGGCCCATTAAGTAATGTCAATGACAGAATCATGCCGATGAGTGATGCAGGGCCCAAAGACCACAGTCATCCAACAAAGGTCATCAGCCTAGTCCCTTACGTGTGATTTGAAAGTCTTTTAGTTTACATTTTATTCAAATTAAAAAAATGTCCCAACATTTCCGGAATTCGGGTGGTACAATCAGAGTTATATTAAAAAATGTCCTGGCTCTTCCATGCTTTATAATGACAGAGAATGGGGGTTGAGATTTTGAAGCCCAATAAAGTGCATCCATCCATCATTAAAAGTGCTCTAAATGGCTCCGGGGGTTAATAAAGGCCTTCTAAAATGAATCGATGCGTTTGTGTAAAAAAATACACATATTTAAAACTTTATAAACCGTAATCTCTAGAGGTATGAAAAAACACTTCAATTTTATTCAGAGGCCCAAACTCATAAAAAAAAAAAATATGCAATTTGGTGCAGTTGCTATTTATTTGGCCAAAAGTAAGATGAAAATCAATGTAATGTAAATTAATGAGATCGTCATAAAGTTTAGCAGACTACTTGCATAAAATGCTTATAAATATCAGTTGTCACTCTATATCTCCCAATAATATGTCTTAGTAAGATGATATTTTTTTACATGCTTAGTTTTATTATCAAAGCTCTAGTTTTTTATTGTGGGGCAAAACATATTTTTCATTTCACTTAAAAAAAAAAAAGATAGAAGGGGAAGTTGTGGCCTAATGGTTAGAGAGTCGGACTCGTAACCCAAAGGTTGTGGGTTCACATCTCAGGTCCGGCAGGGATTGTAGGTGGGGGGAGTGAATGTAGCTGTCTCCACCATCAATACCATGACTGAGGTGCCCTTGAGCAAGGCAACAAACTCCCAACTGCTCCCTGGGTGCTGCAGCTTAATGGCTGCCCACTGTTCTGTGTGTGTGTGTGTGTGTGTGGGAGATATCACTTTGGATGGGATAAATGCAGAGCAGCACTAATTCCAAGTATGGGTTATCATACTTGTCCAAATGTCACGTCACTTTCACTTTTAATGCAGTGCGATACCATACAATGATGACTGCAAATAATTGTTACCCAAAAGCCTGACATTTTAATGTTATCTTTTTATTAATGATGTATGGACAATCAAGTAAATCTATATAGTTGTTCTGATCCAGTCCAGTTTCATCTTAAAATATTAAGTGGAAATGTGAGCTCAGCTCGCGTGGTGATATGATATGATATGAGAGATGTGAAAGAAGTGTCAGCCTCAAAGACTCAGATGAGCGTTATGTTATTCATGTATTGCTAATTGGCCTACGACATTTGTAATCTGGGAATAACACACACCAGAATGTTGTGACTGACCAATTAGAATTACATATTCCAGAGACCCTAATAAATAAATGTATTAATTACTTTGTGACTGGAAGAGACTGCGGGTCATGGTGAGGAATATGCATCTGACATCTTCATTACTGAATGCAACAAATATAAAACAACTGGCATGTAGAGGAAAAAACAGTACAAAGAAAAGAGAGTGTGATGTTACCGTGAAACTACAGGAAATAAAGAACATCTGATTAAACAAAATGTACCAAATCTAAGAAAAAACTACCAGATCTACATAACATTATGATTAGAAATGTTTTTAATTCATTTAAAAATTATTTTAATCACAGTGTGACTATATGTCAGCAAAACATTACAATGAATAAATTTGAATGCCAAATAACCACTTATTTTAACACACAACCTACAACAATATAGGAAGAATTTAAGGATTTTAATTTAAGTCTGTTCCTCACATAAACTGTTGTATTGCTTTAGCAGTATATTACAATATATTGCATCCTCAAACCTACAGAGGATAATCATTTTGGAGAATAGATGAATGGACAATATACACTTTTTAAAACAATGGTTCAAAGGTTTTTGGGTTTTTTGCAGCGATGCCATAGAAGAACCATTTTGGGTTCTTAAAAGAACCATTATTTTCTTAGTTTAAAGAACATTTTAATAATTTAATTAGGCTATTAAACATTTTATAGCTAATCCAGTTTAATAATCTAATTTTCTCCATTGTAAAGGACCTTTTGTGCAGTAGAAAGGTTCCATAAATGTTGAAGGTTCTTCATGGTACCACAGATGCCAATATCCATGTTTTTTCTGAGTAACTGATGAGCGTTGACACAATGGATTCTAACTTCCGTTTGGATGCTGTCATGTTCCCTATCTGTCAGTCACTACGAGTTATGTCGAGTGACGACATATGGGGATTCACTTGGGAGCTCCAATCATCTCTGACTTTAAGAGAAAACGCCAATGAATATTGGCTAGTGGACTTTGCATACCTGAGCCACTCCCCGTTCATACGGGTATAAATAGGCAACAGGTGCATCCACTCTTCAGATTTTTGCTTCGGGGGCCAAGTGAATGAACGTGTTGATCTCCACAAAGCCATTTATCGATCTGTCTGGAAGCTGTTCTGGTTGGCATCACAGTGTGAACAGCGGTGTCCCTGTCTTCAGCGATTCCCCTGGGCACTTCAATTAAAAGAGCAGATTTCCTAAAAGAGCAAATCACGGTCGGTTCGCGTCTTTTTAAAGACGCCGTTCCGGCCGTGTCCTTTTGGATCGTTGTCTTCAGTGTCTGGGCATCCAGCACGCTGAAGCTGCGTTCGTGGATGGTTTACGCGTTCGTTGTGAACGTGTAACCATGGCAGAGCTGCGATCGTGCCTCTCTCTCCTCATGGGGATGGGAGGAGCTCCCTCTGTCACTAACCGCGCTGGCTTCTCTGCCACGAGCAGAGAACTATCGATTAGTGCTCTGGGCGATCTGAGGGTTACAGTGAGAACCTTTCCGCTGGGCCAGTCCCCACGAACCTTTCACTCCTCCCGCAGCAGCTGTTCTGTGTAGCTCCCCGGTGATTCTGCTGTGCTGTCTTAGGCATACCCAGCGTTTAATTCGATCCGATAGAGGATCAGATGTCGCTAGCAGCATCGGGGGATGGGCAATCGTCCTCTGAGGATGAAGATTCGGCGGGACGGCCCCCCTCGGGTGTTGTCGCCACTGCTGAATCGGACCCAGAGTTGACGGCCGTGCTTTCCCGGGCCGCTGCGAGCATCAGGCTTGAGGCTTGCACACCTCCCAATCCCGAGCCCTCACGGTGGGATGATTGGTTCCTCGGCACGGCTCGTGGCTCACGACCACGACCTGCCCCGGTTCCTTTCTTCCCGGAGGTGCATGAGGAGCTGATGATGTCGTGGGCAGCCCCTTTTTCGGCCAGAAGCTGCTCGTCTGCCTCCCCCATCCTCACTACCCTCGATGGCGGGGCGACTAGGGGGTATGTTGACATTCCCCAGATGGAGAGTGAGGTTGCGGTGGACCTGTGCCCACAAAACGCAGCCACTTGGAGGAATCGTCCTCGTCTCCCGTCCATAGCCTTTAGGCTGACGGCTGCTCTCGCGGCCAAAGTTTACAGTGCTGTGGGCCAAGCTGCCTCTGCCCTGCATGCCATGGCTATTCTGCGAGCACACCAAGCCAAAGCACTAAAATGCACGAGGGTAGTACCAACCCGAGGTTGACGTAGGATCTGCGCTTGGTGACGAAAGTTACAGCATGGTCCATCGGGAAGGCAATGTCCACACTTGTAGCACAAGAGTGCCATCTATGGCTCAGCCCGGCTGAGATGAAAGATTTGACAAAGTGCGCTTTCTCGAAGCTCCCGTCTCCCAGGCTGGACTGTTCGGCGACACTGTCGAGGACTGTGCCCAGCAGTTCTCAGCAGTACAGAAGACGACCGCTCCGCCGCAGGCCAGCTCCCAGTCTGCTCGTCGCCGTGGGTTCCCTCCTGCGTCCTCCAGAGCTGCTCCGCCCCATGCTGAATCGTCAACTAGGCCGGTGCGTCGAGCCTCTCACAGGAGTGCGGCGCCCCCCGTGTCCCCACGATAAAGCGGCCCTGACACAGGCAACCCGGTGATGTGGGAAGTTGCTCTTTCTCAGGAGATGGCGAGGACAGCGTTGCTTCTTCCCTCGGAGGAGGGATTATTCTGTTCCGCTGCTGGCTCAAGGGCCAGCAGTAACCACATTGTCAAAGAAAGAGCAATTTCCTTTTCCTCTCTCAGGGTCGTGGGCTGACAGTGTGCGTTGCACTGCCTCCTCACTCTCGCCCACGACGCCCCCTCTTGCCAGGGAGGAATTCAGGGAGACGCAATGCCTCTCCACGCATCTCTGGCCAGTCCCTCCGGGGACACGGGGAGTTCTGCTGTGGTCAGTCAGAACACGATGCCTTCTATGCTATCCAGCTCGACTCCCCTATGCTGCACCACCACTGGTACGTCGATTGTCCCTTTGGTGCCACTTGTATGGAGTTTGGGGGTGTGGCTTGCGCTACCCAACCCGTCCCGCTGGCTCATTCGCAAAATCCGACTCGGCTATGCGATTCAGTTCACCAGGCGACCTCCCAAGTTCAGCGTCGTTCTCGAGACTTCGGTGGCAGTCCAAGACGCACCTGTCTTGCACGAGGAGATTGCTGTCCTCCTGGCAAAGGATGCAATCGAGCCGGTCCCTCCAGCTGAGATGAAGCAGGGGTTTTACAGCCCTTACTTCATCGTACCCAAGAAAGGCAGTGGCCTCCGGCCAATCCTGGATCTGATGCAGAAGCGCATCATCAGATGCATCCAACCCCAGGATTTGTTTGCAGCGGTCGACCTGAAGGACGCTTACTTTCATGTCTCGATTCTCCCTCGACACAGACCATCAGTTTGCGTTTGAGGGTTGGGCATGGCAATACAGTGTCCTCCCCTTCAGACTCTCCCTGTCCCCTCATGTCTTTGCCTAAGTTATGCCCCGTTATGGGAAGTGGGCTTTAGGATCCTCAACTGTCCCGAGCATGCCCGGCTTTTGAGAACGGTTGTGCGATCACAGGAACCTGGTGCTCTGGCACCTCAGCCAGTTGGGGCTTCGTGTCAACTGGGAGAGGAGCAAGCTCTCCCCTGTGCAGAGAAACTCCTTTTTCAGTATGGAGTTAGACTCGGTGAGTGTGGTGGCGCGTCTCACCAACGAGCGTGCCCAGTCCATGCTGAACTGCCTGAGTTCCTTCAGAGGCAGGATGGTGGTATCACTGAAACACTTTCAGAGGCTCCTGGGGCATATGGCATCCGCAGCAGCAATCTCGCCGCTCGGATTGCTTCATATGGAACAGACAACATTGCTGCGGTCTCGTACATCAACCGGCAGGGTTGTCTACGATCACATCGCATGTCACAACTCGCCCGCCATGTCCTCCTCTGGAATCAGATGCAGCGCAAGTCGCTGCACGCCGCCCACATCCTGGGGGAGCTCAATCATGCAGCCGATGTGCTCTCACAACAGCTCACGTTCCCCGGAGAATGGCGACTCCATCCCGAGACAATCCAGTTGTTTTGGAGTCGATTCGGGGAAGCTCAGGTAAACCTGGTTGCCTCCCACAAGTCCTTCCACGGCCAGCTGTATGACCCCCTGACCGAGGCCCTTGGGCTTTACGCAAGTTTGCGTTTCCCCCAGTGAGACACTGTGCAAGGTCAGCGAGGACGAAGAACAGGTCCTGCCAGTTGGGTGGTATTGGCCCACCCAGAACTGGTTTTCGGAACTCATGCTCCTCGTGACAGCTCCTCCTGGCGCATCCCTCTGAGGAAGGACCTCCTTTCTCAGGGGACCAGCACCATGTGGCACCCACGTCCAGATCTTGGAACCTCCATGTGTGGTTCCTGGATGAGACGCGGCAGACTTGAGTGTTTTGTTCACCGGCGGTGGAAGACACTATCACTCAGGCCAGAGCCATCTCTATGAGGCAGGCTTTTGCCTTGGAGTGGAGTCTGTTCACGAGCTGGTGTTCTTCTCGCCAAGAAGACCCCTGAAGATGTACGATTGGAGTAGTGCTTTCTTTCCTGCAAGAAGGGTTGGAGTGTAGGCTGTCACCCTCCACCTTCAAAGCGTATGTGGCTGCTATCACAGCGCATCACGATGCAGTGGACGGCCGGTCCCTGGGAAAGCACGATCTCATCGTCAGGTTCCTGAGGGGTGCCAGAAGGTTTATCCTCCTTGGCCACCCCTGGTGCCCTCCTGGGATCTCTCTACTGTCCAGGCTGGCCTTCAGAGGGATCCCTTTGAGCCACTGGATTCAGTTGAGGTTAAATTCCTGTCTGCTAAGACAGCGCTCCTGACCGCACTCACTTCCATCAAGAGGGTTGGGGACCTCCAAGCATTTTCGGTGAACGAAGAGTGCCTTGTGTTCGGGCCGGCCTACTCTCAAGCTGTCATTAGAAAACCCTTCTAATTTCTGTGGTGAAAGGAGCAGCGGCTTGGCTATCACCAGTAGCAATGTACTCACCAAGGTCAGCGAATTTGCACTGGGGCGATGGGAAGGTTACGACCTTTGCATGGCATTTGTCACACGCTTGCTTGTCAACATTTGCAGTGCCATAAAGTTGTGACGGGGTTCAGGTTGTGGCACTTTCCATGGACCCCATAATGTCGTCACTCGACATAACTCGTAGTGGCTGAAAGATAGGGAACGTCTCGGTTACGTATGTAACCCTCGTTCCCTGATGGAGGGAACGGAGACGTTATGTCCCCTTGCCACAACCTCGAACCATCGCTGGTGGCCAGGGACAAGTTCTCGGCTCTTCAGCGTAAAGAGTAAAGAGTGGATGCACCTGTCGCCTATTTATACCCGTATGCACGGGGAGTGGCTCCGGTATGCAAAATCCACTAGCCAATATTCACTGGCATTTCCTCTTATAGTCAGAGATGATTGGGGCTCCCAAGTGAATCCCCATAATGTCGTCACTCGACATAACGTCTCCATTCCCTTCATCAGGGAATGAGGGTTACATTCGTAACCGAGACGTTCTGCTCTCCATGCTAAAAACGGTGTAATAACATTGACTGAATTAACCAAACTAAAACTTTTTCAGTGTAACTAAATATAAAAATGTATAACTAAATATAAAAATGTGCACATTGTTAAGCAGTACTGTTGTTGGCTGCCACAGTAACAGCAATAAACGTAAGGAATTCCTATAAAGTACTTGTTTTGCGCACCAGAAAATCGGTCAGTGTCCGGCACACTCTAAAAATGCTGGGTTAAAAACAACCCAACTTGGGTTATTTGGCAACCTAGAGCTGGGTAAATATTGGACAGAACACACGATGGGTTATTTTGACACAGCTGGTTGGGTTAAATGTTTTTACCCTGGGTTGTTTTATTTAAGTGAACTATTGTTTAAAAATTATTATATTGCTGGCTTAAAACAGGTTTGGATATTAAAAATCACACACAGAATTACTAGACGCAACAGCAATAATCAATAGATGAACATTTATTATTAAGCAAGATGGACAAAATACAAGACAAATTTAATTTATTTGGGTGAATACAGCATAGTTTACTAATTTAATGTAAGTGTATTATATGGAGTCAATTTAATGCCACATATATATGTAAAAGAAAAATAAAGTATTGCCAAAAGAAAAATAAAGTATTGAGCAAAAAAAAAAAAAAAAAATTGCAAACAAAAATAAAGATCGCAAAATAAAAATTAAGTATGGAGAGAAAAAATTTAGTTTTGCAAACAGAAATAAAGAATATCAAATATTAAGATAATTCATTGCAAAAATCAAATTGCAACAGATCAACCTCCGTTCTGAGTCTGAGTCCTGTCAAGGAAAGGACTGCAACAGATCACCAACGTTCTGAGCCTCAGGCCTGTGAGGGAGGAGGCAATAAGTCCTGAGTGCAAAAAGGTTAAGCTCCGGCGAAACCTTCACTCCAAAGTACCTTTGCTTGCGTGTTCCAGGCTAAGGACCTTCTGCACCTACTCCCGGGCAACATCTGCGTGTTCCAGATAGGATCAGCATCCTCCAGCGCTTTGTGTTCAAGGCTGTCGAAAAGGATTCCTGCTCCTTTCCCCACTGCATTGTTACCAGCACAACCAGTGGATGAAGTCACCGCCACAGGACTGCTCACTCAACCACAGAGAACGTAACTATCACCTATCCAAACCTCTTCCAGAGACCTTTGCATCGTTGTGTATTATCAGTAAATTATTTTTCTAATTGACATTAGATGTTATATAGCTGATTGCAGTTGATAACAAATAATTTTTCAGGTATTTGTTTGATGCATAATAAGGTTCTTCACCTTACTTGTTTCAGCTCGGAATATATATATTTCAGTAGCCCTTCACTGCAGAACACAAGATCCAGGGGGCATGGTTGTATCCACATATGGGGGTGAAGATTGGTAGGTTTAGGGGTGGAGATGGGTGGGTTTAGGGATCAGGGAGATGGGGAGACGGGTAGATTTAGGTATATGTAAGGTGGGAGGAGTTGGATCTGGATCCAACCACGCCCCCTGGATCTTGTGTTCAGCAGTGAGGACCATCTCTATTAATTTGAACGGAATTCATTTGAACAGCTATTAATTTACGGAAATGTAAAGCATCGTTCCAGTCGGGCGAGACTTCCACGTTCAGGAAAAAGGTGGATAGAGCATTTATTTATAAGAGTTAGCAAAAATCATATTGGCTACTCTTACAAAGGCACAGAGCAACTTTAACATTCTATTAAATACAGTCAGGGCCGGATTAACACACAGGCCTACCGAACATGTGCCCATGGGCACCAGATCAGAGGTGGTAAGTTAAATATCAACTCTCCCACCCAGAAAAGCGATTTTAATAAAGTAATAATCCGCCCCTGAATACAGTTCTATTAAATAAAGTCTCTGCCCCTGTCTTTCTGTTAGGATGCTATATAACTATAATACGGTATTAGGACAGATTCGATTTGAGTGACATGAATGGCTTCTAGAAATGCTCTTTTTTCATGTGAACAGACATCCACCTGACACTAGGTGGCACTATAATAAAAGAATTTATATTTCTGTTCAGTTTATGATTCAAGAAATCTGCACTCTCAGAAGTAAAAATGGTGCAAAACTGTCACTGGGGCAGTACCCTTTCAAAAGGTACTAATATGTACACTTTAGATACTAATATATACTTTTAAAGTACTAATATGTACCTTTTCGCTTTTGTGGCTTAGGGTACCACCCAGTGACAGCTAGGGGGTTTTTCTTTTGGGAATGTAAGGATTAAAATTCAAAATTCATAATATCTGATATTGCACTGATATTTTTTTCTGAATATGTCTCTTTTTAACTTGTCTTAGGTCTTTTCACATGAACAATTAAAAAAAAAAAGTGAGTATCATTTAGCAAAGATACTCAAACACATGTTAATCAATTTATTATTTTCGGATAGAATTCTCTAAGAACCCATTTGACTAATTGTGAACACTAAGCCCAAGCTTGATTATAATCGTTACACTTTGAAATCAGTAGGATGTTTTTAGGACAGATGCAAAATTGTTTATACATTTTGGCCTTAGGGGGCGCTATAACAACAACAAAAAAAAATTTTAAGAAATAAAAAACAAAAATCAATATGATCACAATGTTCAAAGTGATATTCTTTTAATGTTATGCACTTAATGTTATGTATTGATTCATTCATAGCTGTAGCAAAAATGAGTAAGAGTTCACAATAGCACAGTTACGACAGTTTGTTGTGTTCAGGTACTGTGTTGTTATTACTTTTAACTGCTTTCAAAACCACTTCTGACTCTATTGCTGTGGTTCCTAAATGGGGTGCGTGCGAGCCTGGGGGAGTAGCGAGTGCTCTGTGGGAGGGCAACGTGATATTTGCAATGGCAGAATGCCAGAATATCTCATCATAAAACGACAATTGTCATGCATGTCAGTGTTTTATTGTTTTTTTTTTAAATTGCTTTTCGCAATCAGCAGTTCAAGCTCAAATTTGCAGTTCCACTCATCTCATGATTTGAAACAAGTCTGTCATCTAACAGTATCTATTTTCATAATCGCTGAGATCTGGTGATTCATTTGCCTAGAGTAGTTTACTGAGTAAATCGCAAAATGGATGGGATGATAGCAGTTTAAAATGGTCTATAACTCTGTGTTTATGAACTTAATCCATGTCTTTAAATAACTGTTAATACAAAATGTATTAAGTTTTAATATTTTATAATTAGATCAAATGCAAACTTTAAGCTATTAGGTTCCCATAACTGCTGGTGTATTTGAATTGGCAGACTTGATCATAATGCTATTGGCATCACGCTGTAGGAATGAAATTGTTTGTTACAGATGATTGACGTTTGGCCTGCGGCACTGCTTGTACGAGCTACAGTCCCATTAGTGAACTCAGTGAGCTCTGCTGATTGAGTTTCACTTAAAGGTCATTACTAACTTGACCTCTTTTTACAGGGGTTATCAAGAGTTTGCACTAGAGATCTGGGCAGGTCCTCTCAATGCAGTGCACTCATAAAAGATGCGGCACAGCAGCCTAATTTAATTTAATAATATTTAAATAAAAAAATATATTTATTAAAATACTAAAGTAAAATCATAATGTCGTGCAATGTACATTAGCTCCAGTGTTGGAGGTTCAAATACATTGGATTAATTTATATAATTTTATTGCTGCTTTAATTTAATTTAATTTACATTAATTTAATTTAATGTTTAAAATTGATACTACATATTTAAATTAATTAAAAATTATTTAATATAATAATTTAGTTTTTTAATTAATGAAAAAACATTTAATTTAATTAAAAATATATATTTAATATACAAATATTAATGAAATATTTAAATGTACATGGGCCTCCAAAAATGGAGCTAATGTACATTACTGACCTTGCATTTTGATTAATCATATTTCATTGCAGTCACGCTGAATACATGCATTCATTTAGGACATGCTGATGATATAGCATTCATGTTATGTAAGCGCAAATGGCTCTGGGGTCAGATTTGCAGGTTTGACAGACGTGATTGTAAGTGTGTGTAAGAGACAAGAAAAAATATTTTCTATTAAGCAGAGGAAGGAGCATATACCCTGCAGTGCAAGACATGTTTAGGCAAAACCCTCCACATACACAAATATATTATACATAGGCCTACGCTTCTTACATGACAGACCCCCGACCCCTTGAGGGTCTTTTATTAGAAGACGATGAAATTCCATCATGAACATGTGCCTGTGCCTGTCTAGCTGCAGGGGGACAACCACACAAAGTAGGCAGTGGGAAACTACAAAGCTTTAGAGTCTCTGCCACAAGTCCTCAGGGTTTCAAGCTTATGAAACTACACACCTTTTATGCCTAAATATGTCTCAGTAGTGCCGAAACCTTGACAGCTCTGTTGCTGTCGCATTGCTGACACCAGGATCAGAATTACAAACGTCAGTGGCAATGGTGTTAAATCAAAATCTAAGGCAGCTACAGTATATTTGCACAGATCATGTCATAGATTGTTCATACATAATGCATCTGTTGCAGCCATTGAAATATTGACTATTGTAAGTGTCTAGTAAAGTTGTACTACTGATGTAGTTTTTAATGTTATGGTTGTTTTTTATATAGTACATGTGCAATATACATTTTCACACAGCAGATTGGAATATTTTTAAGTTCAACTTTTTTTTATTAGCTTTCCATCAGATCTCATCTTTTGGTGACCCCTTAGACCTCCTTGGATATAGTTTTGGTCCTAGTTTTCTACAGCAAAAAAACAAACACACACACACATTTGAGGTCATTAATATCCCAATTGAGAAATGGGAAATATACATAGAGAATTTATTATATATATATAATATTTTTAAATAATTTTTAATAATTTTATTAAAATTTGTTTATTTTTATTTCTAAAACTCTTAGAACAAAACTTTAAACTGATCACACTTGTAACACCACTAGTCATTCTTTCAAAACCTGATCTCATGATTTTGTAGTTGCGCATATTTTCATTTTCACATAATCACTGTTTTAAAACACAAGATCATTGTGATATGTGTTGAGAACATTTGAATTAATCACCAAAACACAACAGTATGATCTTCTTTCAATTTAGTACTTTTAACAATCAATTCATTCAAGAGCAAACAATGCAAGATTCATGTTTCAAATCTCCTTTGTTGCTGAAATAATTACAGTAATAAAGGCAATAATTGTCATGTTAGAAAAAACACTTAAATTACCTAACTTGCATATCTCACATAAAATCAATAATATTTTGTAAAAGTATACGAAGGTATGACATGGCCATAACGTTTTGTGCTAGAACAGAGTTTACTGTCAATGTAGTAAATGTCCTCACTGTGTCATATGACTGAATCTATATTCTAGCTGAATTTTTCAGATGAAGGGTGAGTTATAGTAATGTGCAGTCTTTACCATGGTAATGCTTCAGTATCACATGGCACAATGTAATGTAAAATGCTGTATTTGATGCCATCTGTCTCCCTTCTTCTGATACATCTCTGATCAGTTCCTCTCCCTTGTGTCCTGCTGTATGTTCACAAATAGCAAAACGCACCATTTTACAAATGAGGACGTCCTCAAAGGGAGGTTTCAGGTGATTTTGTCAAGTTTTGCTTAATTCTGGGTACCAATTTACCCATATACCTAATCTCTAGACCAAGTCTGCAAAACAAGCACATTGCATGCTTTAAACTCTGTTAGATATTGTAAAACAAACTTTTTGCAAAACTCTAAACACAGTTCTCTACATTTCACACATCATTCGAAACTAACAGCTCTTTTATTTAATTTGGGAAACACTGCCATTTAAATGCCACACTCATTTACTGATGACCTACACATAGTGATAATGTGTGAAAACACTTATAAATCATTTGTTCACTTAGTAATCAAAACTCAGGGTATTTTTTTTTTTTTTTAGAAAGAAATTATTTTTACCCCCTTGCATTTCTGTTTATAGTGTATCTATATTGTACTGACTTTCTGACTTGGCTTATATGCATATTCAGTGTGTGTGTGTGTGTGTGTGTGTATCTATCTATCTGTCTATCTAACTTATCCATCTATTGCTTACTGAACATGCATACAAGTCAGAAAGTCAACTTTATTTCTAAAGTGCTTTATACAATATAGATTGTTTCACAGCGGCTTCACAATAGTATCAAATTCACATTCGGCTGTAATGCAGTACTAACAAGTCAAGCTCAAGTCAGTTCAGTATTGATTCAGTTCAGTTGCATAACTGTGTAAAATTAATCAATCATACATATTGTATATACAGTGTATACGTGCATATGCATGTACAGTATGTGTGAGTGCTATGACAAACTTCTGTGCTCCACTGTACTCTGAACAAGCAAAAGACACACAAGAGTAGTGTTTTACATTTTTCACATCTGTGTGTAGGTTGGCATGTATGTGGGTAATTATTTTATGTTTGTGTGTAGAGTTCCTACGCAAAAATACCATTTTTAGAAGAGTTAAAGGGATAGATTGCTCACCCTCATGTTGTTATAAACCTGTATGAGTTTCTTTGTTCTGCTGAACACAAAAGAAGATATTTTGAAAAAGCTGGAAACCCAGCAGCTGATGGCACCCATTGACTTCCATAGTAGGGAAAAAAAATACCATGGAAGTCAGTGGGTGCCATCAACTCTCTGCTTACCAACATTCCTTAAAATATCTTCTTTTGTGTTCGGCAGAACAAAGAAGCTCATAAAGGTTTAGAAAAACACGAGGGTGAGTAAATGGTGACAGATAGTTTTAAAATAGTTTTCAAAGAAGTGTTTGCTGTGTGTGACATTTTGCATGTTGTGTGTGTGTTTTGTGGTTTTGTGTGTAGAGTTTTGAGAAAGGGAGCCATAGTTTCAAAAACTGTGAAAGCATTTTGAAAAGACTTTAATATTATGGCAAAGGTGTTTGCAAATGTTTGCTTTTGAGATGTGTTTGTGATATTTTGAATGCAGTGCTTCATTTAGCAAGAGATGTGAGGAATTTTGCGTTTAGTGTGTGCAATTTTTGGATTTGTGTGTAAAGTTTTGAAAAAAAAAAGAGGCAAAGTTTTGAAAGCAGTTGAAAAACACTGTAATATACTGTACATTGTGATATGATCATTTCTCTATATTTAATTGTTAACAAAGATCCTTGCTGCAAACTCCTTCAGGCAAAATGTGTCAATTTAACTTATATTCTTCAATGCAGCATTTTTCTCTTATCAAGAGTTTTCATGCTACAAAATCATTTGGTTTTATTATTGCTATTGTGAACCAATAATGTATTATTTCAGAACCACTCTTTCCTTCATGCAACAACATTTTGCAGAAGCATACATGCAGGTATTGCTCTATGAAATGCTCTGTAAAATTATTATATGCAATATGATATTGCTGCATTACATGTTCCACCAAATTTTGCTACACAAGTAAGCTATTTTCTTTAAATGTGTGAAACTTCCAATTCATTCGCTGCTATAGGTAAATAACTAGAAGAATAACAAGTGCAGCAAACAGTAAAACTATTTGCACTACAAACCAGTGTTTATATGTTTGTGATAATAAATTAAATTACTGAAATATGATAACAAATACCAGTTAGTAATATAAAGCAGCATCATGACTGTTTTGCTAAAGGTAAAATAACTGGAAGCAAATGACAGTGGAAACTTTGCACATTCAAGTTACAAATGGCATCAAAATGAATTCCGAGTTCACACTCAGGGGCATCGCTAGTGGGGGAAAAAGGGTTATAGAGTGCATAGAGGTTTGTGGGGGCCCAGCGATCTCTCCCCCCCGCCCACTGAACGTGATTTTTAAGGGGCCCCATTGCAAATTCAGTGCACGGGGCACACAATTCCTAGCGATGGCCCTGTTCACACTGCATGATTTTAGCCCCCATTTTCACTTGCCGCAAGTTTTGCGAAATCGCCAACAAATGCCTGATATAGGAGGCAAATCGGTGCTCGTTCACGTGAGTGACAAACACGAAGTGTGAATTATCAAAGACGTGACCTGAGAGAATCGCCGACAGCCGTGAAATATTTGGCATGCTAAATATCTGGACCTGTCGGCAAAAAAATCCTGCTATGTAAAATGAGTTCTGACTGAAACATACATCAGCGATGACCTACAGCCAATGAGAGAACAAGACACAGGGCAGCGGGAGGTTCGAGGAGGAGTTAACGTAGTTTGCGGACCAGACAGAGCTGTTGCTGATTCCTCCTATTGTAAACTCATGCAGTAGGCTATAACCTCCTGTCACACATCATGCAGTGTGAACACAGCAGCAACTGAATGCTACCCCAGATAGTCGTGCAGTGTGAAAACAACAGTGATCCAACGACTTTGAAAATCCTGCAGTGTGAAGTCAGCATAAGGTGGATATCAATAGCCTACTAAGGAAAATTTGAGCTATGCTTGCCTGTGCGAAATTATGTGCCACAATGCTAGGGTGTTTACTAATTTATGACGTGTTTCAAGCGTTTTATCATTTGTCAAGCAAAAATACAAATATTCAGTCTAAGTAAGATGACTTAAAATAATCGTAATAGCACACGTTTCCTGCATAATTTGAAGTCTTATTATTATCCTCAAATGTTGTAGGATGAGTTACATTAAGTGTAATACTAATTTTGAGTAATTTTGAATATGTTATGAGCAATAGTAATAGCCTTACTATTAATAGCAAGAACCACTCATAACAGAATTTAATTTGAGCTCATAATCATTACAGTTTTTCTAAATTGATTTGACACATTTCTCCAAACAAAGGTTACTGTTCTCAAAACAGTTTACACAGTTAACAGTTAACTGTTAACACTTTGTAATTGTCCTAAACAGATTGTACGTTTTCATTAATTTCATACAAATTACAAATCACGCAATAATTTTCTCAAAACAATGTGCACAAAACTCTCAAATGTTTTCATAATAGTTAATACAACCAACCAATACTTTAAAATATCTGAAAAAAGGTTTTACACAAATCACAAACATTTATATACCATTTGTCCAAACACAACAAACAAAACTCTGTCATTTGTCCTTATATCAAATGAACATGGAGTATTTTCGATTGGCCCTAAAATGATAACTACTCAGTTAATCATACACTCAACACAGGAAATGCAGTTTTCCTAATCGTTTACACATTTATTATAATTGCTTTAGAGTAATAATAAAAGGAAAAGTATACAAAGAGCAAGAACGAATATGCAAATTAAATAAATAATTAAGTCAATAAATAAATAAACGGGGGGGGGGGGGGGGTTAAAGAAAGAGGTGTAAGTCTATAAGGCGGATGAGTGGGTAGAGAAGGGTGTAATGAGAGAGAAGATGAAAAGTGTAGAAACATGTAGAAAGAGATGAGCAGAGAGAAAATATGTGAGAAAAGAGGAGAGGATAAGCAAAGGGAGAAGAGTAAGAGATGAGTAGAGAGGAGGGCATTGGTGTAGTGGAAAGAGCATGAGGAGAAACTGAAAGAAGACTTCAGCCAAAAAACCTTCAAATTGGCTGTTATTAAGCCTCTCATTAAACCACAACTTGACCCCAAAGATCTAGTTAATTACAGACCGATCTCGAATCTCCCTTTTCTGTCAAAGATACTAGAAAAGGTAGTATCCTCACTATTATATTCCTTCTTAGAGAACAATGGTATCTGTGAGGATTTCCAGTCAGGATTTAGACTGTTTCATAGTACTGAGACTGCTCTCATTAGAGTTACAAATGACCTGCTCTTATCATCTGATAATGGTTGTATCTCTCTATTAGTACTACTGGATCTTAGCGCTGCGTTCGACACTATCGACCACAACATTCTTTTGAATACACTAGAAAACTTTGTTGGCATTAGTGGAAGTGCATTAGCATGGTTCAAATCGTGCTTATCTGACCGCCAATTTGTAGCAGTGAATGAAGAGGTATCATATCGATTACAAGTGCAGTATGGAGTACCTCAAGGCTCAGTACTAAGGCCATTACTTTTCACGCTTTACATGTTACCCTTGGAAAATATCATCAGGAAACACGGTGTTAGCATTCACTGTTATGCTGATGATACTCAGATCTAAATTTCTTTGCGGCCCGGCGAAACACACCAAATTAAGAAACTAACGGAATGCATAGTCCATATAAAAAACTGGATGATGAGTAATTTCTTACTGCTAAATTCTGAAAAAATTATCGGACCTAAAACTCACACATGTAATAACTAAGAACACTGTCTAACACTTAATGGCTGCTCTGTAAATTCTTCGTCATCAGTTAGGAACCTAATTGTGCTATTTGATAGCAATCTTTCCTTTGGCAGCCACGTTTCTAGCATTTGTAAAACTGCATTTTTCCATCTTAAAAATATATCTAAATTGAGACCTATGCTCTCAATGTCAAATGCAAAAACATTCATTCATGTGTTCATGACCTCGAGGCTAGGTTATTGTAATGCTTTATTGGGTGGTTGTTCTGCACGCTTAATAAACAAACTCCAGATGGTCCAAAATGCAGCAGCTAGAGTTCATACTAGAACCAGGAAGTATGACCACATTAGCCCGGTTCTGTCAACACTGCACTGGCTCCCTATTAAACATCGTATAGATTTTAAAATCTTGTTAATTACTTATAAAGCCCTGAATGGTTTAGCTCCTCAGTACTTGAGCGAGCTCTTATCACATTATAGTCCTCCACGTCCACTACATTCTCAAAACTCTGGCCATTTGATAATACCTATAATATCAAAATCAACTGCGGGCGGCAGAACCTTTTCCTATTTAGTGCCAAAACTCTGAGACAATCTACCTAACACTGTTCGGGAGGCAGACACACTCTGTCAGTTTAAATCTAGATTAAAGACCCATCTCTTTAACCTGGCTTACACATAATACAGTAATACGCTTCTAATATTCAAATCTGTTAAAGGATTGTTAGGCTGCATTAATTAGGTCAATTAATGAGGAACACTTCCCATAACACCCAATGTACTTGTTACATTGTAAGAAGAATGGCATCTACGCTAATATTAGTCTGTTTCTTTCTTATTCCAAGATCACCATAGCCACTCGATCTAGTCTGTATCCAGATCAAATGGTGGATCAGTACCTAGAGATGACCTCTACAGCCCTGAACGTCAGCGGAGATCAGGACACCTAGATGAACCCCAGAGACAGATCCCCAGTGAAGACCTCATCACCTAGACGGCCATCGGGACAAGACTTCGGGAACCAGATGAGTCCTTAACACAATCTGACTTTGCTGCAGTTGGAATTGAACTGCTGATTCGTCTGGTCAGAGGAGAACTGGCCCCCCGACTGAGCCTGGTAGACTTATAAAAGGCTGTACTATGATAGTACAGATTTTTAGTCCTCCTGGGACATTCTGTTGAATGAATGAATGAATGAGGCATTTATATAGCGCTTTATTGTGTATTGCAATACACCCAAAGCGCTTTACAATCATGTGTGTGTGTGGGGGTCTCTCCTCAACCACCACCAGTGTGCAGGATCCACTTGGATGATGCGACAGCAGCCACAGGTCAACGATGCCAGTGCGCTCACCACACACCAGCTACAGGTGGAGAGGAGAGAGAGTCATAGAGCCAATCAAGTGGATGGGGATTATTGGGAAGCCATGATTGACAAGGGCCAGTGGAGGGAATTTGGCCAGGACACCGGGGTTACACCCCTACTCATTACGATGAGTGTCATGGGATTTTTAATGACCACAGAGAGTTAGGACCTCAGTTTAACGTCTCATCCTAAAGACTGCTTTTTTACAGTATAGTGTCCCCGTCACTATACTGGGGCATTAGGACCCACATAGACTGCAGGGTGAGCACCCCCTGCTGGCCTCACTAACACCTCTTCCAACAGCAACCTAGTTTTCCCAGGAGGTCTCCCATCCAGGTAGTGACCAGGCTCAGACCTGCTTAGCTTCCATGGGCAACCGGTCTTGGGCTGCAGGGTGATATGGCTGTTATTTACTGTAAATGTCCAAACATTTTTCAGAATTTAAGTTTGAGATCATTCAGGTGGACATTCAAGATTATTTTGAATGGAACAGGAGCATTGTTGACATGGTGGTCCACAATAACATCCCCAGTCACAAAGGAAGAGGCCTGTGGAGATGTTGAGACAGGAGCTTGTCAAGCATGGATTCAACCTTCTTACACTTTTTCTCCTATGATGCAAGTGCAGCAAATATGAAAAATGCAATGAAATTCTCAATAATTCAGGATAATTCATGTATACAGCAGTGTGTGTGTGTGTGTGTGTGTGTGTGTGTGTGTGTGTATACAGTGGGGCAAAAAAGTATTTAGTCAGCCACCAATTGTGCAAGTTCTCCCACTTAAAAAGATGAGAGAGGCCTGTAATTGTCATCATAGGTATACCTCAACTATGAGAGACAAAATGAGAAAAAAAATCCAGAAAATCACATTGTAGGATTTTTAAAGAATTAATTGGTAAATTCCAAATGATCACAAGAACTGTGAGCAAAAATCCCAGAACCACACGGGGGGACCTAGTGAATGACCTGCAGAGAGCTGGGACCAAAGTAACAAAGGCTACCATCAGTAACACACTGCGCCGCCAGGGACTCAAATCCTGCAGTGCCAGACGTGTCCCCCTGCTTAAGCCAGTACATGTCCGGGCCCGTCTGAAGTTTGCTAGAGAGCATTTGGATGATCATATGGTCAGATGAAACCAAAATAGAACTTTTTGGTAAAAACTCAACTTGTCGTGTTTGGAGGAGAAAGAATTCTGAGTTGCATCCAAAGAACACCATACCTACTGTGAAGCATGGGGGTGGAAACATCATGCTTTGGGGCTGTTTTTCTGCAAAGGGACCAGGACGACTGATCCGTGTAAACGAAAGAATGAATGGGGCCATGTATCGTGAGATTTTGAGTGAAAACCTCCTTCCATCAGCAAGGGCATTGAAGATGAAACATGGCTGGGTCTTTCAGCATGACAATGATCCCAAACACACCGCCCGGGCAACAAAGGAGTGGCTTCGTAAGAAGCATTTCAAGGTCCTGGAGTGGCCTAGCCAGTCTCCAGATCTCAACCCCATCGAAAATCTTTGGAGGGAGTTGAAAGTCTGTGTTGCCCAGCGACAGCCCCAAAACATTACTGCTCCAGAGGAGATCTGCATGGATGAATGGGCCAAAATACCAGCAACAGTGTGTGAAAACCTTGTGAAGACTTACAGAAAACGTTTGACCTCTGTCATTGCCAACAAAGGGTATATAACAAAGTATTGAGATGAAATTTTGTTATTGACCAAATACTTATTTTCCACCATAATTTGCAAATAAATTCTTTAAAAATCCTACAATGTGATTTTCTGGAAAATCTCATCTCTCATCTTTTTAAGTGGGAGAACTTGCACAATTGGTGGCTGACTAAATACTTTTTTGCCCCACTATATATACAGTGAGGAAAATAAGTATTTGAACACCCTGCTATTTTGCAAGTTCTCCCACTTAGAAATCATGGAGGGGTCTGAAATTGTCATCGTAGGTGCATGTCCACTGTGAGAGACATAATCTAAAAAAAATCCAGAAATCACAATGTATGATTTTTAACTATTTATTTGTATGATACAGCTGCAAATAAGTATTTGAACACCTGAGAAAATCAATGTTAATATTTGGTACAGTAGCCTTTGTTTGCAATTACAGAGGTCAAACGTTTCCTGTAGTTTTTCACCAGGTTTGCACACACTGCAGGAGGGATTTTGACCCACCTCCACACAGATCTTCTCTAGATCAGTCAGGTTTCTGGCCTGTCGCTGAGAAACACGGAGTTTGAGCTCCTCCAAAGATTCTCTATTGGGTTTAGGTCTGAGACTGGCTAGGCCACGCCAGAACCTTGATATGCTTCTTACAGAGCCACTCCTTGGTTATCCTGGCTGTGTGCTTCGGGTCATTGTCATGTTGGAAGACCCAGCCTCGACCCATCTTCAATGCTCTAACTGAGGGAAGGAGGTTGTTCCCCAAAATCTCGCAATACATGGCCCCGGTCATCCTCTCCTTAATACAGTGCAGTCGCCCTGTCCCATGTGCAGAAAAACACCCCAAAGCATGATGCTACCACCCCATGCTTCACAGTAGGGATGGTGTTCTTGGGATGGTACTCATCATTCTTCTTCCTCCAAACACGTTTAGTGGAATTATGACCAAAAAGTTCTATTTTGGTCTCATCTGACCACATGACTTTCTCCCATGACTCCTCTGGATCATCCAAATGGTCATTGGCAAACTTAAGTCAGGCCTGGTTTAAGCAGGGGAACCTTCCGTGCCATGCATGATTTCAAACCATGACGCCTTAGTGTATTACCAACAGTAACCTTGGAAACGGTGGTCCCAGCTCTTTTCAGGTCATTGACCAGCTCCTCCCGTGTAGTTCTGGGCTGATTTCTCACCTTTCTTAGGATCATTGAGACCCCACGAGGTGAGATCTTGCATGGAGCCCCAGTCCGAGGGAGATTGACAGTCATGTTTAGCTTCTTCCATTTTCTAATGATTGCTCCAACAGTGGACCTTTTTTCACCAAGCTGCTTGGCAATTTCCCCGTAGCCCTTTCCAGCCTTGTGGAGGTGTACAATTTTGTCTCTAGTGTCTTTGGACAGCTCTTTGGTCTTGGCCATGTTAGTAGTTGGATTCTTACTGATTGTATGGGGTGGACAGGTGTCTTTATGCAGCTAACGACCTCAAACAGGTGCATCTAATTTAGGATAATAAATGGAGTGGAGGTGGACATTTTAAAGGCAGACTAACAGGTCTTTGAGGGTCAGAATTCTAGCTGATAGACAGGTGTTCAAATACTTATTTGCAGCTGTATCATACAAATAAATAGTTAAAAATCATACATTGTGATTTCTGGATTTTTTTTTAGATTATGTCTCTGACAGTGGACATGCACCTACGATGACAATTTCAGACCCCTCCATGATTTCTAAGTGGGAGAACTTGCAAAATAGCAGGGTGTTCAAATACTTATTTTCCTCACTGTATATATATAATCCACCACTGTGCTGTAAAAGACTGAGCTGTAGTTATCAGAAACGTTTGCTTGCAGTTCTTGCTGCTAAAGTTGGCACCGATGTATTTGTGCATCTACAGCTGAATGTGTTTTATAATCATTAGAGAACAAACCTATAGATTTGATGTTAATATTTACTTTTAATAAACACATTACTAGAAAAAACTGCAGTGCTTCATTTTGCAGTAAAGTTGAACTGTTTGGTTAAGATTATTTTGTGTTTGGGTGGCTGCGCTAATTGTTTTGAGAACAAGTACATTGCATTGGAGAAAAGTGTCAAATCGATTGAGAAAAACTGTAAAACCAGCAGAACAGACAAAGACTGTCTACAAAACAAAAAGATCATAGTATGTCTATAGATCCTCAAAGTCTGATAAACTAATAGTTTAGCAATAGGTTCAATTCTCAGGGAACACACTGATATATATGTATACCCTGAATGAATGTATGTGTCTTCGGTTAACAGCATCTGCAAAATGCATTCATGTAATTATTATTAGTTAGCCTATATTTCACAGGGGGATTAATTCAAATGAAGCATTCATTTCAGATAAAAGTCTGCCTCAGATGCATTGCTAACATATCTTGGGCAATAGGGCTCTCTGGCACCGGAGCAGAGAGCCAGAGGGTTGGGATGTGGCGGGGCATGAGTTATTAGGTGGAGAAAAGAAGGAGGAGACCAAAGGATGGGAGGGGAACGCAGTGAGTACAGGAATACAGTTTTAAAGGATTAAACGAATGAATAGCTCGATTTTAACTCTTTGCTTCAATGACCTACTACATCCGAGTTTGAACCTAAACATTCGAAATACACTAATTTAGGAAAACAGTCAATCTTGCAACACAAGTATTAATTTGACATGATGGGATTTGTAATATTCGCTTGCATTGTGATCGATGAATATCATCAGCTATATAACAGCATATATTCAGCTATATAACAGCAGTAGTGAGACTGTTTCAATGAGAAATTCCCAATTGAATTGATAGTGAGTACTAAATGGAAACACCTTATTCAAATGCATTGAGTGCATTTACATTTAAAAGCAATGCAAAAGTAGGACATGCATACAGATATCATGCAAAGCTGTAGAAAAGTGTGAGAGAGAAAACCAGAGGACCTTCTTGTCAGGCAGGTTATGTCACACAGGCTTATGTCCTCTGGGCCTCACAGTTTCATAGTGTCAGTAACACTGGTGGGATAACTGATTCATGACCTTGGTATTACTAATGTGATGCTTCACTGCTCTACAGTATTAAGTTTGGTTGTTTTGCACTGCTTACTAAAGCTGGGTGTGATGCTTCTGTATTCCATCCATGTTTAAAGAGTCATCTGCTCACACCTCTCAAACCATTTTCACATCCTCTGTTGCTGCACCATATGCACACACAGGTCAGATGACTCCATGATCGGGTAAAAACAGCTCAGATACAAAAAAAAAAAAAAAAAAAACAATTTATTCAAGTTTATTTTATTTTTAGTTTAATCTAGTTTTTCATTTCTTTTGATTAAATAAATACTTTATTTGAGATTTTAAAAATATTTTTTAACAACTTAATTTAGTTTTAAGCACTTTTCAGGTTGTGTCTTATGCATATAGACACTAATTGCAGGGTTTCTACTGGTATTAAAAAGATATTATTTCGCATCTCCATAAGTCTTTAAAAGTCTTAAATCACAGCAAAAAGTCTTAAATTCATAAACTCTTAAATGGCATTAAATGTTGCACACATTGCAAAAATAAAAATAAATAAAATTAAGTGAGTTACAGTAGATGCTTGATGCTTACAGTTTTTCTTAATCAATTTGACACTTTTCTCCAATGCAGTGTACTTGTTCTCAAAACAATTAGCGCAGCCATCCAAACACAAAATAATCTTAACCAAACAGTTCAACTTTACTGCAAAATTAAGCACTGCATTTTTTTCTAGTAATGCGTTTATTAAAAGTAAATATTAACATCAAATCTATAGGTTTGTTCTCTAATGATTATAAAACACATTCAGCTGTAGATGCACAAATACACTAATGAAAATACATGTTTATTGCAATTCTTCAACAGGGAGTTTTGTTTTATATATATATATATATATATATATATATATATATATATATATATATATTGTGTATATCTAAACAAACAAACAAATAAAAAAAAATAGTTCTCCAACTCCTATCACCCATCTGAAAAACGAATTGCCCCTTTAAACTTAAAATCTGTTTGTACCACCTTTAGCAGCAAGAACTGCAAACAAACTTTTCTGATAACTACAGCTCAGTCTTCTACAGCACAGTGGTGGAGTGAGATATATATATATATATACATATATATATATATATATACACACACACACACACACACTGCTGTACACATGAATTATCCTGAATTATTGATATGGCCTTTCATTTACATCTGGAAGAGAATTTCATTGCATTTTCATATTTGCTGCACTTGCATCATAGAAGAAAAAGTGTAAGAAGGTTGAATCCATGCTTCACAAGCTCCTGTTTCAACATCTCCACAGGCCTCTTCCTTTGGGACTGGGGATGTTATTGTGGACCACCATGTCAACAATGCAATTTTCTTTTTTGTAAAATTAGTTAAAGGTAATGAAAATAGTTGGAAGTTGCATTTTCAAACTTCAAAGTGCTCCCAACATTTACATTAAGAGAACATACTGATGTATTGTGTTCCCTTCAATTTATTCCTTAAACTCTCTATAAAAAGGTCATAAAAAGGCTTACATTTTCCTTCATCAAATCTGCAGAAATGCTGAAATGCACTAAATTCACTAGTGTTAAACATAAATTCATCTCATATCCAAAAATGTTCTCTTTAGAGAAAAACACCAATTACAGAGAATTAAAACCACTCATAAATCACATCATCATGTAAAACAAACAAATCAGAATATGGCTTTACATATCAATAACCCTAATCACAACCCACATTCTCAAACATTAACCTGTTAACACCTCTGTATGTTTAAAGCTTGTTGTATTTACTTTTACTAAGGTGATAACTCATCATTGTTATATAAACACATAAGACTGGTGCCTTTAAAATCCTTTTTGGTGAGGGACAAATGCTGACACACCTTTTTCAATCCCAAACACAGCCACTTCTATTCACTGACTGGCCTACCTATAAATCACTTTGAATAAATGCAAATTAATTTCTACAACCTTCATGTAATACATCCAGCAAAATCACCAAATAAGCATTTGCATTATAAGGCAAAATTGTCTCGACACATCGAGAGATATTTCCCCCTTCTCCAACACTGAAAATAACACTTTTTCTGCACACCATCTACAGATTTCACAGATAGGTTCGAGAACAAACAAGAGCCACAGATGGCCTATTGTTCCAGGAAAAATCATTTATCTTCCTAAGTGAAGTCTTCATGGTTCAAACACCCAGAAAGTTTCAACAGAAATTTGAAAAAAAATGATTTTGCTTAGCTTTGCATGACCGATTCTGCACTGTGGCAGTTACTGAGGTGATTAGAATATTAACCAAAAGCATAACTTAAAGGGATAGTGATGAAAATTCTGAAAAATGAAAATTCTGTCATTAATTACTCACCCTCATGACATTCCAAACCTGTAAGACCTTTGTTCATCTTCGGAACACAAATTAAGATATTTTTGATGAAATCTGAGGGCTCTCTGACCCTCCATAGACAGCAAGGGTACTACCACGATCATCGCACAGAAACGCAGCAAGGACATCGGTAAAATAGTCCATGTGACATCAGGGGTTCAACCGTAATTTTACGAAGCTACGAGAATACTTTTTTTGCATATACACTCAAACAATATTAATATTAACAGCATCTCAAACAAGGAAGTTACATTTTGTACAGGTACAATTTTATAGTGCATTTGTCTTTTTTGGCTGTTGATCGTTAGAGAAAACAAAATATGAATTATATGGTTATGCAATGATCAAATGATAACAGAATTTGTATTTATTTTTTAACATTTCAACCTTTAAAAGTGATAAATACATAAACATACAATAAATGAAATAAAATCTGATATGCACTGTATAAAACGTAAAGGTGTAAATAAAACAAAGATTATTGCTGTTATTTTACAAGAAAATATTTCTACTTCAAAATTTCCTATTTAATTTAACGTGTTACTTGTTTCTTTGCAATTGTTTGTGAACAATATATATATGTATCCAAATATATATGTATATGTATGTATGTATGTATGTATGTATGTATATATATATATATATATATATATATATATATATATAACCTACCAGTCAAAAGTTTTTGAACAGTAAGATTTTAAATGTTTTTTAAAGAAGTCTCTTCTGCTCACCAAGCCTGCATTTATTTGATCCAAAATACAGTTTTACTATGTAAAACAACTGCTTTCTATTTGAATATATTGTAAAATGTAATTTATTGCTGTGATCAAAGCTGAATTTTCAGCATCATTACTCCAGTCTTGTGTCACATGATCCTTCAGAAATCATTCTAATATGCTAATTTGCTGCTTAAGAAACCGTTTTAATTATTATTAATATTTAAAACAGTTGAGTAAATTTTTTTCAGGATTCTTTGATGAATAGAAAGATCCAAAGATCAGCATTTATCTGAAATAAAAAGCTTTTGTAACATTATACACTATACCATTCAAAAGCGAGTCAGTATAATTATTATTTTATTTATTTATTTTTATTTTTTGGAAAAAAAAATTATAGAAATTAATACTTTTATTTAGCAAGGATGGTTTAAATTGATCAAAAGTGATGATGAAGACATTTATAACGTTACAAAAGATTTCTATTTCAGATAAATGATGTTCTTCTGAACTTTCGATTCATGAAAAAAACCTGAAAAGATTCTACTAAGCTGTTTTCAACATCATAATAATAATAAATGTTTTTTTGAACAGCAAATCAGAATATCAGAATGAAATAGAAAATAGAAAAGAGTTATTTTAAATAGTGAAAATATTTCACAATTTTACTGTTTTGCTGTGGCCTACTTTGGATCAAATAAATGCAGGCTTGCTGAGCAGAAGAGACGTCTTTAAAAAAACATTAAAAATGTTATTGTTCAAAAACTTTTGACTGGTAGTGTAACCTATAGGCAACTTTAATTTTTCTCTTATTTCTAGCTTTTAATTGGCTTAGAAATCAGATACACTGCTGGACAATAACCAATAATAATGATTTGTTTATATACTACAAACACTTTTTTTATCACATAAGGCAGAATAGTTTCTATACTGTAATGAATGCTATGTCAATTAGCACAGCATTGTTCATATACTTTATTTATTACCTGGAGATGACTTGAAAAACACAAATAAACCATATATTGTCTCAATCGTTCTGTATGTTTAATATATTCATGTTTCCAAACGTTTCTGTTTTTCTGTAAAAATAACTGTTTTCATAGGCTACAGTGATAGCTGGACATATTTGTCCATATTAGGAATTTCCTGGTAGGACTTTCTGCGCGAGAGCATCCTCCGGCTTCGAGTATGAATGAAATATACACTGCATGGAGTGTTTAGCGCTCTGTGATGTTCATCTCGCCTTATTCTGGGTCCGAATAAAACATCAGGTCATGCACAGACTATCCTGTCCCTTTGAATTTAAATCTATATTTATTATCACCGGCTCTTGAAAACCTCTATGCGAACACACTTGCCCGAAAAAGTGCGGGATTTATGCGATATTAAAAGTGTGTGTGTGGGGGGGGGGGGACACGTGTTCCCCTGCGTGTTCTATGCCCCTGTGTGTTTGTATATATATATATATCAGTGGCGTTCCGTCCATATAAACTGCGAATGCGCCGCATACCCAGGCCGTCTGAGAGAACGAGTTCACAGGCTAATGAATATAAACATGATTATAAGTTGATCTCTTGTCATTTGAGATGTGAATTAAAGCTTAATAAAGTGTTGGGATTGGGAATAAGTATGTAAAATTATTTATTTGAAAAAAAATTTCTGTAAATTTTCTGTAAATCTATGTCAGTGAGACAGTGACGGAAGCTTCCGTGTAAGCGGATTCTCCGCAGCTTTGGCGCCAGATTACATTGTTTTTGATGCAAAACTAACCCTACGAAATCATATGAAAAAATAAAATAAAAATAAAAATCATAACTGTATATTTTCATGCTTTCTCAAGCAAAGCAAATTTTGAAAGTCCACTAAAAACATATCTGGTCATAGACAATGTTGATGGCGTTATTGTCAACATACCTAAGTAGTAAATAAATTAAAAAAAAGTTTATAAAAATGTATACAAAATTTGAAATAATAACAAACATCAGGAAAAAATAGGAAACAATACCTTTGTTTTCCGTATACTTGTGTCGCTTACAGTTAAAGTCCTTCTGTGATTTTATTGTTGTTTGCAACGTTACTTGGCAATATTTTAAATATATTATTATTATTATTTTATTATTATTATTATTTTTTTTGTATTTTGCATGGTCTATTATTGTCATCCGGGTGGGAGTTTTAACTCCTATTCACTGGGAATAAAAAATAAATTCATTCAGTTGATGCAGAGACTTAGTCCGAGGAAATCCCCCCCCCCCATCTCCCCATGCTCTGAATATTACGTGTTGTAACGTAACTATGTGTAAACGTTATTTGGCGGTTTTTACTTGGAAAATCAGCTGTTTTTTTAGCATTCCAATAACTGTGGATGAACCTGAAACGATAGAAGGATTGGAGATGAATTTCATTAAATAGCCTAAGGTAGGAATGTGCATACCTTTAAATCAACACCTGCCACGGTGTTTTCCTCTTTGAGTGTGTCCTAAAGGGGTGGGGGGTTAATCTTAGCACTCAGCATACCCTGTTAAAAAAGTCACCGTCACACTGATATATATATATATATATATATATATATATATGAACTGAGAAGTTAAACATTTGTACATTTGTTCATAGGTGTTTTAGATGCTGCCGATAATAATGTACATATCAGTATCTAGGCTACACAAATGCATGCAAATGTGCATGTACTGTAACCACTTTTTACACGGTTTTACCAATGAGATCATGTTGCTTTCTCACTTGCACCCTCATATACTGAGAAGTTAAGCTGTGAAATTGCTGCTAGGTTAGCAAGCATCAGTGCTCATGTCACTGCATTGCAGAAGCCTGTGGGAAAACTACAGCATTTATATAACAACCCAGCTGTTGCACAGGTTCATTCATGCACACCATGCTCATAACCAGAAGATGAAAATATTTCACTCCCAACTTTTTTTTTCTTTTTTTTTTTTGTATTGAAAATAGAGACTTTTACAAAGTGATATGATTAATGTGAGATGCACAAAAAATATACAAGATGTTAGCTTCATTTCTGTAGTGTTTTGCTGCAGTGTATGTGGTATTTTGATGAGTTTGTACATGCCTTTTGGAGATCTGGCTGTCACTTGTAAAAAACACAGAAAAATTGCTTGTCAAGACCATTGAGAGTTACAGGTTTGAATGCTTTCTGAATCCCGAAACCAGCACAAAACAGATACGGGCCACCACGCCTCAGGATCAATATGACCCAAGGGTTTCCAGGGTCTCAGATGTCCATTCTCAGTCTTACCCAAAGGAACTAATAATGATGAATTAGAATTAGATGCCACAGATTATCCTGACCACACCTATTGAGAAGCAATGCTGCTTCAAAACAAGTTTCAAGCCTATCCACTCCAATTTATGGTAACTCACACATTCTCTGAATTGGTCCAATGTAACTGGCTATTTAATTTGTACAGCACTTTCCACAATACATATTGTTCAATGAGTGACTAGTGCCAGTGAACAACTCAAAAAACGCTCTTTAATAAAAGTGGTTTTGTAGTGATGCCATAGAAAAACCATTTTGGGTTTCCCAAAGAACCAATTAGAGTTAAAGTTTTTTCCCACTATTTTGCAAGCGAAAGATTACACGGATGTAAAACATTCTTCATGGAACCAAAGATGCCAATAAAGTACCTTTATTTTTAAGAGTCTTTTGTAGCATTAACTACATAAACAACAGCTCTTTCTGTGAATTAAATATTCTAGTAGATTCTCTTACACTTACAATAAAAAGGCAACATGTTCACACAGCGCACTGACAGCAAATGCTCTCAAACGCCCAAGTGGTAGAGGTGTGTCCAACATGTCATCCGAATCAAGTCATTGTAGTACTATGAGTGCTAAAAGTGCTGCAGGGTAGAAAGCGGTTCACAGTCAAATGTGCGAAAGACAGCAGTTACTGTGAAACTCAAACTAAACAGTAATACTTTAAAATAAATTTGTATACGTATGTCAGCATTAATTAAAACAATAGCTCACATGCACTAACAATGAATAATTTACAATGGAAGCCCATTTCTGCCACAAAATAAAAAAAATAAAGTAAAATAAATGTAATTGTGACTTTTTTTCTCATGAGATATAAAATCAGAATTCCAAAATATACACTCAGAATTCTGACTTTTTTCTTGCAATTGTATTCTGAGTTTATATCTAGCAATTCAGAGTTTGTTAAATGTTAATTTCTACATAAACAAATTTGTTTTAATGCTAAAAATTGTATATGAAGAGTTCAGATGCAAAAACCTCTATGTGCCATTTAAAATTTTCTTCTAAAATAAGCATTTTTTTTTATCAGGCTCCTGTGTGTAGGTTCAGTAATTTCACTTTAATGGCAATGAATAGGTATATTTTCATTGCCATTAAAGTGAAATAACTGAACATAAACATAGGAGCCTGAGAAAAATGCTAATTTTAAAAGAAATTTTAAGACGACACTTAAGAGGCTTTTGCATCTGCAGCCTTCATATACTGAAAAACATTTCGATTTTTTTACAGTGAAGTTACTATTAGTGTCACTTCATGCATTAACAGTGAACTGAAAAAAAAAACAATTCATCTGTCCATCCATCTGTCAATTTTCCAAGCGGCTTGTCCTGCAAAGGACAAAGGGTTGTGGGGGTGCTGGATTCTATCTCAGCAATTAACAAGATTAATTAATTAATAAATATTAATTTAGGAGATAAATACTGTAAAAATTACTGCTCTGTTTGTTCATGATACCTAAAACATAAAACTAGCCAACTCATTAACTTAATAAATAATATATTATCTAACTAGACTAAACGTTGATGTTTAATTTTAACAGCAATTTTATGCATGTACTTACACTTTGTCAAGTCAAGTCACCTTTATTAATATAGCACTTTTAACAATACAGATTGTGCCAAAGCAACTTTCCAATATCAAAATAGGAAAATAGTGTGTCAATAATGTAAAATTACAAGATTAAACACTCAATTTTCAGTTAAAGGCATTTCATTATTGAATTCAGTCGGGGGGCCAGTACTCCTCTGACCAGACGAACCAGCAGTTCAATTCCAACTGCAGCAAAGTCAGATTGTGTTAAGGACTCATCTGGTTCCCGAGGTCTTGTCCCGATGGCCGTCTAGGTGACAAGGTCTTAAGCCGGGCTCACACTGTGCGATTTTTTAAAAGTCCTTTAGGATTATACTTGTCAGACTGTACGAACATGATGATCATGTCACACTATGGGATCTCAGTTGTCATTAACGTCAGACTGTACGACAGTCAAGACGAGTTAAATACGGGTGCGTGCAAGAAAACTTGTCCGGAGTTTTACATTATCAACCCATACACGTCCAGTGACTGCGAACTGCATTGCACACGGGACCGAAATGTTGGCTGTCATGAAAAGTATACGAACGGCGGCAATACCGGCGTGTTTAAGAAGAATAGTGTATGTATTCATACACACCCACATGAAAACAGCGGCGCAACCAGTGTTTATATAGAAAAGAAACATATCAGATGAATTCCTTGAGCGGAGGACGGGAGCGCCGGAATTTATGGCTGAGAGAATAATTCTCTAGCATTAATTCTGCTCATAGCTTGCCTTGAAAAACGGAGACAGTTTGATATTTGTCGTAGGGGTAGTCACACTGCAGGACTGTGCGCCAAATCTTCTGACACTGCCAGAATTTCGTCGGAGGTGAAATTTGATCGCAACAGCCATTAATCGGCTGTCAGTGAACATGTCAAACCAGCGATCAAACACTACGGATTTTAGCCTAGGATTATAGGAATCTTTTAGGATTTTCAAAATTTGTCCCAGACGACCAAATCGTGGCCAAAATCGCACAGTGTGAGCTGGGCTTTAACTGGGGATCTGTCTCTGGGGCTCATCTAGGTGTCCTGATCTCCGCTGACGTTCAGGGCTGTAGAGGTCATCTCTAGGTGCTGATCCACCATTTGATCTGGATATGGACTGGATCCGGGTGACTGCAGTAACCATCTTATCTGGATACGGACTGGATCGGATGGCTACGTTGATCTTGGAATGAGAAAGAAACAGACTAATATTAGCGTAGATGCCATTCTTCATACAATGTAACAAGTACATTGGGTGTTTTGGGAAGTGTTCCCGGTTCTGGTTGACCTAATTAATGCAGCCCAACAATCCTTTAACGGATTTGAATATTAGAAGCGTGTTATGTGTACGCCAGGTTAAAGAGATGGGTCTTTAATCTAGATTTAAACTGACAGAGTGTGTCTGCCTCCCGAACAGTGTTAGGTAGATTGTTCCAGAGTTTTGGCACTAAATAGGAAAAGGATCTGCCGCCCGCAGTTGATTTTGATATTATAGGTATTATCAAATGGCCAGAGTTTTGAGAATGTAGTGGACGTGGAGGACTATAATGCGATAAGAGCTCGCTCAAATACTGAGGAGCTAAACCATTCAGGGCTTTATAAGTAATTAACAAGATTTTAAAATCTATGCGATGTTTAATAGGGAGCCAGTGCAGTGTTGACAGAACCGGGCTAATGTGGTCATACTTCCTGGTTCTAGTATGAACTCTAACTGCTGCATTTTGGACCATCTGGAGTTTGTTTATTAAGCGTGCAGAACAACCACCCAATAAAGCATTACAATAATCTAACCTTGAGGTCATAAATGCATGAATGAACATTTCTGCATTTGACTTTGAGTGCACAGGTCTCAATTTAGATATATTTTTAAGATGAAAAAAATGCAGTTTTATAAATGCTAGAAACGTGGCTGTCAAAGGAAAGATTGCTATCAAATAGCACACTTAGGTTCCTAACTGATGACGAAGAATTTACAGAGCAGCCATTAAGTGTTAGACAGTGTTCTAAGTTATTACATGTGTGAGTTTTAGGTCCGATAATTAACACCTCTGTTTTTTCAGAATTTAGCAGTAAGAAATTACTCATCATCCAGTTTTTTATATTGACTATTTTATATTTTATATTCCGTTAGTTTCTCAATTTGGTGTGTTTCGCCGGGCCGTGAAGAAATATAGAGCTGAGTATCATCAGCATAACAGTGAATGCTACCACCGTGTTTCCTGATGATATTTCCTAAGGGTAACATGTAAAGCATGAAAAGTAATGGCCCTAGTACTGAGCCTTGAGGTACTCCATACTGCACTTGTGATCGATATGATACCTCTCCATTCACTGCTACAAATTGGCGGTCAGATAAGCACGATTTGAACCATGCTAATGCACTTCCACTAATGCCAACAAAGTTTTCTAGTGTATTCAAAAGAATGTTGTGGTCGATAGTGTCGAACGCAACACTAAGATCCAGTAGTACTAATAGAGAGATACAACCATGATCAGATGATAAGAGCAGGTCATTTGTAACTCTAATGAGAGCAGTCTCAGTGCTATGAAACGGTCTAAATCCTGACTTGAAATCCTCACAGATACCATTTTTCTCTAAGAAGGAATGCAATAGTGAGGATACTACCTTTTCTAGTATCTTTGACAGAAAAGGGAGATTTGAGATCGGTCTGTAATTAACTAGATCTCTGGGGTCAAGTTATGGTTTTTTAATGAGAGGCTTAATAACAGCCAATTTGAAGGTTTTGGGGACATATTCTAATAACAATGACGAATTAATAATAGCCAAAAGAGGATCTATGACTTATGGAAGCACCTCTTTTAGTAGTTTAGATGGAATAGGGTCTAACATACATGTTGTTGGTTTAGATGATTTAACAAGTTTATTCCTCTCCTATAGTAGAGAATGAGTGGAATTGTTCCTCAGGGGATCTATAGTTCACTATCTGATGCGATACTGTAGCTGACGGCTGCATGGTTACAATTTTATCTCTGATAGTATCGATCTTGGAAGTAAAATAGTTCATAAAATCATTATTGCTGTGCTGTTGGGAAATGTCAACACCTGCTGATGCTTTATTTTTTGTTAATTTACCCATTGTATTGAATAAATACCTGGGGTTATGTTTGTTTTCTTCTAAAAGAGACGAAAAGTAATCAGATCTAGCAGTTTTTAATGCTTTTCTGTAGGATAGGGTACTTTCCCGCCAAACATTACGAAATACATCTAGTTTTGTTTTCCTCCAGCTGCGCTCCATTTTCCGGGCTGCTCTCTTTAGGGCGCGAGTGTGCTCATTATACCACGGTGTTGGACTCTTTTCCTTAATCTTCCTTAAGCGTGCCAGAAAAGAGAGAGTCCATAGTTTCTGTTACATCATCAAGTTTTTCTGTGCTGTTGGATATGCTGAGGAATTGAGATAAATCAGGAAGATTATTTACAAAGTAGTCTTTTGTGGTAGAAGTGATGGTTCTACCATACTTGTAACAAGGAGTAGAATTTACAGTTTTAGCTATATGGAGTTTACACAAGACTAGATCTGAGATATCATCACTTTGCTGCAGAATTTCAATACCATTAACATCAATTCCATGTGACAATATCAAATCTAGAGTCTGATTTCGACAATGAGTAGGTCCTGAGACATGTTGTCTAACCCCAATAGAGTTCAGAATGTCTATGATTGCTGATCCTAATGCATCGTTTTCATTATCAATGTGGATACTAAAATCACCAACAATTAGGACTTTATCTGCAGCCAGCACTAACTCTGATAGAAAATCAGCAAATTCTTTAATAAAGTCTGTATGGTGTCCTGGTGGCCTGTATACAGTAGCCAGTACAAACATCACAGGGGATTTATCATTAACACTTGTTTCTCTAGATAACGTTATATGAAGCACCATTACTTCAAAGGAGTTATACTTAAAGCCTGCCCTCTGAGAAATACTGAGAATATTGCTATAAATTATAGCATCACCTCCCCCTTTGCCTTTTGGACGCAGTTAATTTTTATAACAGTAATCTTGGGGGGTAGACTCGTTTAAAATAATGTATTCATCTGGTTTCAGCCAGGTTTCTGTCAAACAGAGCACATCTAGGTAATGATCAGTGATCATATCATTTACAAAAAGAGCTTTCGTAGAAAGAGGCCTGATATTCAGTAAGCCAAGCTTTATCATTGGTTTCTCTGTATTATATACATTTTTTATTTGTTGAACATCAATTAAATTGTTACTCTTAAATAGGTTTGGACGTTTTTTGCATTTTCTAGTTTGGGGAACAGGTACAGTCTCTATAGTGTGATATCTATGTGAAAGAGTCTCTATGTGCTGAAAATTATGACTTCTGTGACGGGAAGTGGCTAGCAGACGGTCAGTTTAGCATGAACTCTAAGACTATGTGCCATATTTCTAGAGAGAAGAGCGGCACCACCCCAGGAGGGATGAAGACCATCTCTTTTCAACAGGTGAGATCTGCCCCAAAAACTTGTCCAATTGTCTATAAAACCTATGTAATTCTGCGGGCACCACGTAGACATCTAGCCATTGAGTGACGACAGTCTGCTATGAATCTCATCGCCACGGTAAGCAGGGAGGGGACCAGAGCATATTACAGTGTCTGACATCGTATTTGCAAGTTCACACACCTCTTTAACATTATTTTTAGTGATCTCCGGCTCTTTGTGAATTATGTGGTGATGTCAGTGACACTTCATACACCAATAGCTAGAAGCAACAACAGATTTACAGTCAAAATAGATCATAAAGCAAACAATTCATTTATGACTCGATGAAGGCAAGTCTGAACTGTGAGCTAATTGACACTCTCGCTGTGGATGTTTTGTGACTCGTACGGTGCTCGGGCCAAATGTATGATTCAGAAAAGTGAAAAGAGGCCTCCCTTGTTAGTTTTGCATTTTTCACTACAAGCTGGCTCATGCCAGTTCGATCTGGTCTCAAGAGGTAAAAGGCATTGTTGGGACCTTGCCCCTAAAAAAAAGTGTTTATGGTAATTATCAAAGGCAAGTTATGATCCGTGTCAAGATAACATGAGTTATATTTGATGCCATGCCACATGTGTTGCAGTGGTCCTTTTTTTTTTTTTTTAGTTGAATATACAGTAATGAAGACCAGCCATAGTATGCAGAAAAATATACAAATAATAAACATACACATGAATTAATAAAAATAATTCTTATAACCAGTGTTATTTATAGTACTGTATGTTATAGTTTTTATTAAAATTTGAATTTTTATATTATAAATTAGGTTTATTTTATTTTATTTCAGTTTTAGTTTTTATTCTTACCTTAAAAAGTTTATTTAACTTCAGTGCTTCAACTTAAACTTATTTCAGTTAGTTGTCAAAGCAACATTTCTAATTTAAGTTTTACTTTAAGTTTTTCCATCTAATACTCATATTATTAAAGGGATAGTTCACCCAAAAATGAAAATTTGATGTTTATCTGCTTACCCCCAGAGCATCCAAGATGTTTGTTTCTTCAGTAGAACACAAACAAGATTTTTAACTTAAACCATTAAGTTCAATTCCATTGCGGTGGATCAGAGGTAAAAAATGATATAACTGCTGTTCAGTTTCTCGCACAGACCGATTGTTTCGTGTCTTAAGACCTCAATGTATCATCACGAGCCACAGGGTTTAATTTGGTTTTGTTTGTGTATGTTTTTGTTTTTTGACTGTCAAAGCCATGGGTACCATTGACTGACATTATAGGACTGACAGACTGCAACAGTTTGAGTTAAAAATCTTTGTTTGTGTTCTACTGAAGAAACAAAATCACCTACGCCTTGGATTCCCTGGGGCTAAGCAGATTTATATTATTATTTAATCTTATATTTATATATTAATACTATATTATATGTTTAATCGTTTCAGCTTAATTTAATTTAACTGAAATTTTTTGAATAGTTTTTGTTTTAGTTAATGATAACACTAAATAAATGTTTATAAACAAAACCACATTAAAATAAAAGTAGAATAACACGGCACCATTTATAAAAAGAATTTTGTTTTCAGTTTCAGGCCACATTTTCAAAGGACACAAAACAATCCATTTTATCCACTGAGAAACCCTTGTTTCTTGTTCCTTTCTCCATGTACAGACAATACGTTTTGGCTCCAACTCTCACTGATAACTTTAAACTTTAAAGTCTGGTTCCCATTTGTAATATGACAAGTTAGCTCAGGCTGTAAGAACACAGATTGTTGTATTCAGAGGTTGTGGGTTTGAATCCCACCTGAGTTGGTGTGTTCAGAGCTGCTGTTCTAAAGACCATGAACAGGAGTTTATATCACACCATAGACAATGTAGGAGTCCAGATGAGTGAAGGGAGAGAAGGATTTGTGTCCTTCATCAAACAACTCCTGACAGGTTTCTATGTTATGCTTATGAGTAGAGATACACCAATTGCAATTTTCTTGGCCGATTCCAATTTCCGATTTTTTGGAAGTGTGACCTGCCGATAACGATTTTTGCCGATTCCGATTTTCTCTCTAAGAACTATAACTAACAGCATATACAAACAAAAATCTATGCAAATTTCAATGCAAAAAATATTTACATAAAGAAATTATTAAACATTACACCAATCTGGACTAAGTTACAGATTTTCTCTCACTTAAGCAACTTAACAAAATAAAGTGCTCTGTGACTGGAAAGAGGAAGAAATAGTTAACTTAAAATGAGTTGCTGTATGTAACAAAACAGATGTCATTACTTTGTTTCAATTAATTCGGTTAGCATAATAAGAAACTGTAGAGTTGTTACCATTCAAATGAAATTAGTATTAACAAACTCTTATCTTTCCACTGCTGAGGAAACAGAAGCTGCATCTGAAGTGTTATTAGATGCATTTACACAGACAGTTTGATGTAGCTGAGGTGCCATAAATGCATTTACACTGCAATTTCAAATTCATAAATAATTTTATAAGATTAATGTTTTACATATTTTTTTTAAACATACAAATAAATGTTGAAAAAATGCAATGATACTTTTAAATATGACTAAACCACCAGTAGGTGGCGGCAAGTGTCCGTTTTAATGAGTGAGTCATTTATTCATTCATTCAACCGATTCATTCAAATGGCAAGGCAAGTGACTGTCCTTATGAATGGGCCACTGAATCATTGACTCACTGGATTCGTTCAAAAACGTGGATTCATTCAGTAACGAAACACTGCTGTATTGCTCAAAACTGAGCAAAAACAGTCAATATTTTGTCTAAAATCTAAGTCGCTTAATTTTAACTTCTTGTTTATTGAAATACTATTGTATAAAATCAGTGTCATTGCAATCGTGTTGATATTGATATTAGGGGAAACATCATGGCCGTATAATGTCGCTTATCTAAATCATATTTTGTAAAAAAAAAAAAAATTCTACTGCAGTATATAAATTTCTGCGAGTTACTTTGTGTGTGTGCTGTCTCTTTGTTCCTTTGCATTGGTCAATACTGTTAAATTGTAAAAATGATTTGTATAATAGTAGCAGATCTGTCAGTACACTAAGCCAAGCATGCATTGCACACCCAAAAAATAATCTTTCTGAAGCCAAAGGTTATGCTAAATGCATAGTATTAAGCAAGATCTGTCCAAATATGCAGGTAGTAATTGAGAGCAACTTGAAACTGGAGTTCACAAATGGAACTAAACTATATATAAAACACCAAAGTGAAATTTACACTTCAAAACAGAATGTGTTGTATTTCTATTTAAACACAGATATCTTAAATGCCTTACAGGCATGTGAAAGGGTATGTTTAAGTTGAATTGGAGCTTCCTGCATGTGCAGCTGTAGACTTTTGAAATGCAAAAGTCATGAATATCACTTAACAGCACAGAGAAATCCAGTGAAACCCAAGCAGTTCTAGACTTTGACAAGTCACTTACTTCATATACACCAATTCCCATGTGCACTCACATTTATTGTAGACGCCCATCACCACACCTGGCTGGTCCAGGTTAAGTCGGGTTTATGAAAGAAAAGGGGCCTCAATCACACCTTTTCTCAGAGATTGTTGGCCCAGCCCTTTGACTCAGCCTGGAGACTCTATGATAGAACAGGACGTTTCAGTTATCATCCGAATAATTAAAGGCACTCCTATGGGAAAACTCTTTCCAAACGAGTTCTACGTAAGGGGCTCCTTCAGTCCAAAGATAAGCAGCACACATAGCCACACCTACCCATTTAAACATATGCTAACGCAGAGGCACGCTTAGTTTGGTTATGTTATAGGAAAACATAAAAAATATTGCACATTAAACAAATGTCAAAAAAAAAGGACTTATAATGAACCTTGTACTGTGCAAGGATTTTTGGAGACATCTGAAGCATTCCTCAGCCTGTTCTGACAAGTATCGTTGAATGTTTCTGCAGAGTTTCAGTATTAAAAGCTTGAAGGCAAAGCCGTTTCAAATAGTAATTCTCAACATTAAAATACTCATGTATCCCAACTTAATTTGCACACACAACTACAAGTACTGTATACTTAAGTCATTCATAGACTGACTTTTATCCAAACTTTAAGATTGATTTATATAAAGGAACAAGAAAAGTTCAATTGACTATTTTCAATCCCTTTGTGCCTTTAGTTGCACAAAATATCAGTATCATACAGTAGACAAGATATTTTTTAACACTAAAAACACACTAATAATTTAATGTAATCTTTAGCCAAACTAAAATTGAATATTAATTTTTCATTCTATACATTATGATGCTGGGATTACCGGCAGCATTTAAAATGATTTATTTAATTTCATTTTTCATGTTACTTTATTATCAGTCACATTATACACTCAGAAATAAAGGTACAAAAGCTGTCACTGGGGCGGTACCTTTTCAAAAGGTACATGTTTGTACCTAAAGGGTCCATTTTGGTACCTTAAAGGTACATATTAGTACTTAAAGTGTACATATTTGAACCTAATAGGTACAAAAGTGTACCTTTTGAAAAGGTACCACCCCAGTGACAGCTTTTGTACCTTTATTTCTGAGAGTGTAGATCAACAACTGTGACATAAAAAAAAAGAAATGTTAAAAATCGATCCATTCCTATTTTAACCTGTCTTAAAACCAATATAAATATGTATTTTATTAATCAATATGATTATTTTTGCATTTTAGGTGCAGAAATAACAGTTTAACAGTGTCTCTACCCAATGATAACATGAAGTCGACAATAGTAAAGTTACATTAATGCATTGACATGCTTTTAATTCATAACTCATCCTTTGATAGAAGGTTTAATCTTTTTTTCAAAATTGTTTAATTGTATTTGCACAAAGTTTTGTACTCTGGCATGTTTTGACAGAAAATAAAAAATGTTCTTGCTGCTCTTTTCATGTACAGTATACACTTCTCAAAGCACTGAAACTTGAATAAGCACATACTTAAGGAGCTCTTCTTCTTCCTTTCATTCTTATCTTTCATTCATTCATTCTTTTAAAATGCATGTGAATAATCAAAGGCACACCTATTATGATTATTTAGCAAAGATTAATGTAGCAAACGCTAATCTACACAAAAACAACTGATGGGTGCACAGTTCATTCTTCTTATGTACAAGTTTGATATTAGTGCACATAGATTTGTACTCAAGTGTACATAGTGTATGTTGATGCATTTTTTAAACAAAGGACATTTTCCTCTCTTCAATTATTCCAATTATTTAATACAAACTGGGAAATGCAGAAGTTGAATGCACAAACTCCACTCCACCCAGTAGTAAATGTTATTTTATTTCATGGAGACAGTTATTAGTTCACAAGGCCATGTTCTTGTGAATGGTTGTAACCATATTTGGAAATTAATCTCAAAGGCTTGGGTGTGGAGAAGAAAAATGGGTGTGGTCTGAAAAGGTGGGACCCATCTTACTCATTAATGATTGGTGGGCTTTCATGAAAAAGAAAATATCCCTTGTTTCAGCATGACAAATATGACTATGTCTGAGCAAGCACGCAACTCTCAGATTTCAGCTTTAGAGCTGCTCTGCCTTTTAATGCCATTATAAACCATAAAAGACTCTGAAAATATAGGAGATATTATAATAGATTAAAACTGGGAAAAATGTCGCTTCCATTTTTCATTGTAGCCCAATTTCACTGATTCTTTTGTAAAATGCACACAATACGAAATGCTTCTTCAGTATATACTGGAAATATGATGTAGAGAGTGTAATCCTGTTTAAGATTTTTCTAGTTTGTTGCCATAAATTTGACCATTTTACCATTGCCAACAAAAATTCTGTGAGAACAGAGATAAATTTAGAACAGAACAGTCAAAAACTCAACACATGGAAGCTGTGTAATATATTACAGACAAATGATCATTTAAAACAAGTTCAACAGTGGAAGTTACAACCCAGTGTACAAGACAAAAAGTCGCTCCAGTGGATATGTGCATAAATAAATCAGGATCTGGACCAATTTCAAGCATTATTGCCAATGTTGGGCCCCACCTTTACAGCTTTCATGTTCAGACAATCTAAAGCACAGTATGACTAACCAACCAACGATTCACTTTTCTTTGTTGCACTGTGGTGATGCCACTCAAAGCCTAAATTAAACAGAGTCCACATTGTACCATTTCTATGATTCTTCATGACTGTTGCTTGCTGGATTGTACAATATTATATCAGTCAGATTTAGGGTAAAAACAAAAGGCACAAGCCATGAAAAGTGGCCTAAAACAGTAACTACTCATTTAGAACTTGCTCTTTAGAGAAATATCTGAAAATGTATAAAACAATGTATAAAATCTATTGCAGGGATGAAGACAGTGGACAAAAAATTGTTGCAGCTAATAAGGTTGGGCCGACTTCATTGAGGCCTTTCTAAGGTAGACGCTACCAAATAAGCACACCGCTAACTGAATGTCAACTGTCAATTCAATCAATAGAAACTCTTTTGATGATTTTCTTCACCCCTTCTCTTTCCTGCAGCAGGCAATGTGGATTAAAACCAGGTTTCATCCAATATCACCAACAATGAGTCCTTTGTTGCAATTGAGAGATCAAGGACGTGGATAAACTGAACCATGTAATGTTACAAATGTGCCAACCTAGTTTGATGTGCCATTTTCTTGGCTATTTGTAGGAAGCACTGTGGTTTCTTATTGTAAAAACATGGTGCAATGTCCAAGACATTGTTGTTGCTGCACAATTTAAAGTATTTTTTCTATTGTTATAGGTCAGTAAAGTAAAAAATAATACTATTTCGTCTAAGGATCTGGAGCAAATAAAATGTAAAACAGAGAAAAATCAATGATTTTAAATGCTATCAAAAGAAATTAATCATAATAAAATTCTAATGTTGTTCAGTATGAAAAATTCTCAAAATATTTATTGAGATTGTATTTAACAGTGTTATTAGTGTTTTTAAAGATTAACTTTAAGCGTTAGACAACAATGTAATCTAAATCTAAAAATTTAGGAAATTAGCATTCATATTTAATATGAACTGATACAGTATATATATAGCATATCGAATTATATAAATAAAAAATAGGTAAAAAAAAACAAACACTAACACTATTTTACTTAACCCTAGACTGAGGTTGACCCTCTATACTTTTATATTTCAGTAATAATGTCATTGGCATTACTGTATCCTTAAAATATTTATTGATAACACCAATTGGCTCCACATTAGATATTTCGGCCATTACGGATACTGTTAATATGATTTATTGTATTGCCTGCTATATATTACTTTATATTATGCCTGCTATACAGTATGCATATATGCTGTATATGCTGAATAACCAAAACTATTTTGGTTATTAAACAAATGTTCTCATATGTCCACATGACCAAGATAACGCACATCTGTGGAAAATGTTAAATTGATGTTAAATGTTAAAAAATGAAATTCACATGATTTCTATCTTTGATCTCACAATCCAGTCTCCCACATTGTATAATTTGTATCACCTGACAGATTGCATTGTATGCATTCAAGAAAATGCTGGGGTTATTTCACCAAAACTCCCCTCAACAACTGACAAAGACTTGATAGTATCACTGTTCAGATCAATGGATTGACAATAGGCTATACCATTTTAAGAAAACTGCACTGGGGGCCAAGTACCACGTAAAACTATGTTTGTTAATAAAGTGACTCCTCCTGAATTTCTACAGACAAATATGCCTACTTTTCCTCTCAGTGACAAGTGGTTATGTTTATAGAGGTCCCTGTTAATGTGCTAGCGTTCTCATGTTAATAAACCTTACAGACTGACTCTTTTCCTGCTGTACACTTCACTTTACCTGATGAATACTTACAAGATTTCAAAATTAATCTTTCAGGCTTGTACACTTCACAAGTCTGCAGAACCACACTGACTGTTTGAACTTGATAGGGGCCATACTGACATGCTAACAAAAGCAGCACGCGTTGCTAAATAATGCCACCTAAGGACAGCTACAAAAATAACCACATTGCTCTTGCAGCCACCATGCACTGTTCTGAGTTCTGATACTCACCTGTAACTTTCCAAACTAAAGTTAAAATTTAGTATGCTAATGCACACAAAGCTGTTAACATTTCCTATAAAGTCTGTGCCATGTGTTTTAATATGAGGTAACATTAAAATCTACTTTGCATGCAACTGCGTCAACCCTCTGGGAACCACAGAACAAGGTGGTGAAGTAGTGTCCGTGACAGAGGCATTGAGGTGAGAGAACAGAAACTTGATTGTTTGACTGGAAAGAGGAGCCTGTGGGTCACAATGGCTTCCAGGACGAGCGCCAAGCTTCAACATTTAAGCCCTTCATCAAATATTCCCCTATTTAATACTCCTGCATGGAACTTAAAGCAAACAGAGAGCCCTGAACCTCCCAAAATCATGAAATATGCATGAAGTTGTATAGTTTGCCATGCGTTAAATTTATAGAATGCCATCTGGTTATTTAACTAAGGTGCATTGGATTACAGAACACTAGTAAAATATAAAGGTTTTGTAGTACATGCAAAAAGAGAAGGTGTGTTGAATTCTGGTAGTTTGACCTTGTTTTTCTACTCCCTGTTCCTCTCCTAATTTCTCCACTTTACGTGAGAGAGTGTGCATAAAAATCAGGGTGTGGCCAGGCCTTCTCTGCTGAAAGTGCTCCCATACCAGCCCAGCAAGTTGGGTGTATGTATCACTTGGACAGAGGCGAAAGGCAGGACAGGAGCCTGAGGCCGAAAGGGGAGTGATCAGGTGAGCCACTCCCGTTGCATGAGAGGTATAAAAGCTGCTGCACTCCTTGGAGAAGGCACTCAGAGGGATTTAACTCTCCTCTTAGTGAGTCTCCTGCTCCGGATCTCTCTGTCTCATCCTCTTTCTCTCTCTGAACATCACCCCTTCACAGACGACAGCAGCCATGTCTTCAGTCAAAACTAGCTACACCGTCAGCGGTGGAAGCTTGAGCGGCGGCTTAGGTGGAGGTATCAGGAAGGGCTTCTCTAGCATGTCTGCCAGCGCAGCACCCATTGGCAGCAGGATGAGCTCTGTGTCATTCCGTCGCTCCGGCGGTGGTGGTGGCGGCGGCGGCTTTGGCGGAGGATCTGGAGGAAGCTACAGCTACAGCATTGGTGGCGGTGGCGGTGGCTATGGAGGAGGTCTCGGAGGAGGTCTCGGAGGAGGTTACGGAGGAGGTTACGGCGGTGGTTCTGGATTCGGTGGAGGCTCAGGATTCGGTGGTGGTGGATTCGGTGGTGGTGCTGGATTCGGAGGTGGCGGTGGAGCAGGATTCGGTCTAGGTGGAGGGTTCCCTGGTGGTATGGCACCCATTACAGCTGTCACAGTCAACCAGAGCCTCTTAGCCCCACTGAACCTAGAAATCGACCCCAACATCCAAGTTGTCCGCACCCAGGAGAAAGATCAGATCAAGAACCTCAACAACCGATTCGCTTCCTTCATTGACAAGGTTAGTCTTCTCTTTGCAAGCATACAGTTGTACACAACAATCTTATTTTGCACCTCCAACATTTTGACTTTTCATCTGAATGTTGGATTTTCATGCACACATTTCAAGGGCCTTCATATGAGCTGGGTTCTTCTCATTAAATATTTCACAGCCAGTCACTTGCACCCAGAAATCCACCTAGTGCTAGATTCTGTATAACGGTAAGCACACAGGAGACAGGCCGGCATTGCATATGCCATATTTTGCATCATTATCACTACATTTCAGTCAAGCAGTCAACGTCTATATCTTAGCACAGGCTTGAGGTTTTTTTTTTTCTTGTATGCAATTGTTCTCAGACAGTGAGGGTGAGTTTGGAAACCCAAGCCAGGCGAGATCCAATGACTAGGCCAATCCAAATAAGGGCATGGATCAAGTTTGCTATCTATCCCTATAGCAGCCATGCAGATGTGTGTGTGTGTGTGTGTGTGTGTGTAACAGATGAGCATAATCTTTAACTCTTACTCAATGCAATACCTGTCTTAAAAATTGCCCTAAAATCTCATAGGGGTAACTTTATGTAGGTCCTAGTAATCATTTTAATTTATCCTAAACAAAACAAGCTTCCTGTTTTGATTCTCTGACACCTTTGGGGAATTCAACATGTAACCACACCTTGTAAATTTCACCCCCTTACCTAGGTGCTACGCCCATTTGTATGATTCTCACAAAAGATATGATCAGCAATCATGTAGCTCACATAACTGTACTGATGTCATTGATGCTTTGTTCTTTTTATGTGAATCCTGAAAGTTTAAAGTCATTGTGAGAATCTGCAGGAAATTAATTGCAGGGCATAAATCTGCAGGAGGGTGGGAACAGTTAGCACCTGAGGGTAAGGTGTGCCATATCATCTCTGTTAAGACCTGCTGCTTGGCACAGGTCTCCTAGGAGCCTCGCCTTAATGCCAGGAGGGGAATATAGTTTTGGGAACATAAATTGGAGCATAGAGAGTCTGAACATGTTGTGGTATCACTTGAGGTTAGCATTTCATTATCTCCAAAGGGGAGTGTGCATAGTAAGAGGACAGTTACTCCACGAAATCTGTGCTGGCCAACAAGGAATGGCACATATGCTAATACATTCCTCCAAAGGTACCAAAGGTGTGTCACTGCAAGTCCTGATATGCAATAAGAGGTGTGCTTGATAATTATTGTAAAAGACATATCTTGTGGCACGAGTAAAGGCATATCAAAGATCCTTGATGTCATCCTTTCCTAATAAAGCCATTTTTTCAAATCGTTTATTGGTTTATCTCCAATACAGGTGCGCTTCCTGGAACAGCAGAACAAAGTACTTGAGACAAAATGGAGTTTACTGCAGGACCAGACCACCACCCGCTCCAACATCGACGCCATGTTCGAGGCCTACATCTCCAACCTGCGCAGACAGCTTGATGGACTTGGTAATGAGAAGATGAAGCTAGAAGGAGAGCTGAAGAACATGCAGAACTTGGTAGAGGACTTCAAGAACAAGTAAGTAGCTGTGCAAGAGCAGGTTTATAGTCTATGAATTACACTTTGTGGGCATGGTATAATTTAACAAGCAATGTGCTAAAGTGGAAAACTTATCTTTGCAGATACGAGGATGAAATCAACAAGCGTGCCTCAGTGGAAAATGAATTTGTCCTACTCAAGAAGGTAAAACACTTGGCAGCTGTCTTGATTCTCTAGTTATATTTTGCATTTCTTTTCATTGTACATCTGTAAAGGCCACGTACTATACTGAGCTCTGTACATGTCTTCATAGGATGTTGATGCCGCCTACATGAACAAGGTTGAGCTTGAGGCCAAGGTTGATTCTCTTCAAGATGAAATCAACTTCCTCAGGGCCATCTTTGAGGAGGTGAGAGTTTGATGAAACTATATTACCACTAAGACACTAGTTTTCAATGTTAGGCATATCTCAAACCTTCACCTTGCAATTTTAGGAGCTGCGTGACCTCCAGGGACAGATCAAAGACACATCAGTCATTGTGGAAATGGATAACAGTCGCAACCTGGACATGGATTCCATCGTTGCTGAGGTCCGTGCACAGTATGAGGATATCGCCAACCGCAGCCGCGCCGAGGCTGAGTCGTGGTACAAACAGAAGGTGAGAAAAGATGTTCAAGCATCAAACCAACACTATTTTGAAGCAACCACCTGACAGATCCTAATCACAATGACTCTTTTCACCTTCTAGTATGAGGAGATGCAGTCATCTGCCGGCAAATACGGAGATGACCTTCGCAGCACCAAGGCTGAGATTGCTGAGCTCACCCGCATGATTAGCAGACTTCAGAATGAAATTGAAGCTGTCAAGGGACAAGTAAGTATTTTGTTAGTTATTGGATGCTTTTGGATGAGGTTTACACCTGAATTAGATTGGCAACCAAATCCTTAGTGTAATGTATATTCAAAGAAAAATTTGTACTTTCAATGATCAAAATTTGTGTTATGTTGAAAATAACATGATGTAAAGGAGTCCCTGAGGAAAAGAAGGGGACAGGAATCATGTAAAAGTGTTGCTAAAATAACCTAAAGTCATAATATCTTCTTTGAACTGCTCAGCGTGCAAACCTGGAATCCCAGATCGCTGAGGCTGAGGAGCGTGGAGAACTGGCAGTAAGGGATGCCAAGCAACGCATTAAGGATCTGGAAGAAGCCCTGCAAAGAGCAAAGCAGGATATGGCGCGCCAGGTGCGTGAGTACCAGGAGCTCATGAATGTCAAATTGGCCTTGGACATTGAAATTGCCACCTACAGGAAACTTCTGGAAGGAGAGGAGAGCAGGTCAGTCTCTTTGCTATTTTGAAATGATAATTTTCTGTTAAAATTTGTCTTTATATTGACGTTTATTTTCTTTGTCAGGATTGCTTCAGGTGGTGGCTCAGCAACCATCCACATCCAGGAGTCAAGCAGCAGTGTCAGCGGTAAGCGTATTGTCTTTTTCTATCATGACCTTAGACAAAAAGCATATAATTTGCTGTAAAAACTGCATTGGTGTTCAGTAAAACTAATGTCTCTGTTTTGTTGGTTCATAGGTGGCGGCGGCGGCGGCGGCTTCGGATACGGTGGTGGTTCTGGATACGGTGGTGGTGGTGGTTCTGGATTCGGCGGTGGTTCTGGATTCGGCGGTGGTTCTGGATTCAGCAGTGGTGGCGGATATGGCGGTGGCTTCAGCAGTGGCAGCGGCAGCGGCTTTGGATATGGTGGTGGCTCAGGGATGTCCATTGGTGGTGGTGGTGGTGGCAGCCAAGTCTCAGTTTCCCGCTCTGTGGTGCAGAGCCAGAAGCGTCGCTTGTAAACCAAAAACGTCCACCCAGTTCCCTGCCCCCAAATATCATCTACCACCTGGGCAACTCCTATCTTTTTCACTCCACATTAGAAAGCTTCATACCTTTTTGATGAGTTTAACCCCCAAAAACCACCGTGACCCAAAGAGACTTTCATGTCAAAGTGTTATATCAGAATGGCTTTTCACACTCACTTTGTTGTCTTTCATTTTAGTTTTTTCTCTTGGCATCGCTCCTCATCCAGAGCACAAATTGTCCTTAAGGGGATGCATAATGAGAAAGGAGCTAATGAGACAGACAAAGCATGGAGCTCAAGTACTTCTTCAGGGTGAATAGCTTTTGTTGCTCTATGTCACAACATGCAAATATTAAACACTCAAAATAATTCTGACTCAGAATTCTGCATCACTACAACCAGCATTGTTAATGCTTCTGCTCCATACTCATAGTGCAACAAAATCTACTCAGTTGAGATTGTACTGCCCTCAGAGAGGGGTAACTGTGAGGAAAATCTCAGTTACTCACCCAACTTTTACTCTTTCCTTTTCCTGATTTTGGATGAAGGGCTGATGAGCTGTTCTTATGTCACAATTGTTGTATTCATCGAGCCATGTACCACTTGGAAACACCAATAAATCAGGGTTACATAAAATCATTTGTATTCAGTTGTTATTTCTTCAACCTTGCTTTTTTTACACAACATACACAAATGCAACAAAAACTGATAATTAAATTATCACTGCTATAGAAATATATGGGTAAATGGCATGCAAGAGCATCCACAATAAAGAAAAAGGGAAGGAAAATAATTTATGGTTTTGAAAAACATTTAGACCAATTTCAAGAAAAGTTTAAATTTAATGACCCTAAAAAGTAAAAAGTAAATAAGTAAAAAATGTAAATAAAATAAAAAGTAAAAAATGTGTAAAAAGTAATAACATTTTCGACTTAACATCTTAACCATTACTTTTTTATGGTACTTTTTTGAATGTTGTGAATGAATTCATAAATGCCAACTACTTTTTTCCATCTTATCCTGATCATTTTAACCCTTATTTCAAATTCACACTAACAAACATAATATTCATATTGAAGTCAAATTAGCTAGCATCCATTTAACATGCATCACTTCACAACTAACAAAAAGTACCAAAAGATTCAAAAAATGTACCAAGGTAATACCACTGTATTCTTTTAAGTACTTTGGTTTTTGTAATTGACAACCTGTAAGGCCAGTAATTATTAATAAAATTAAATAAGAATACGCATAAAATAATATTACATTGGGAAACATAGACATTTATCCCAAATCTCACCTTCAAGATCCAAGTAAATGTTTGACACTGTAGGAAACAAATGGAAAAAAAATGGAAAAACTCATCATATTGATCCACCACTGTTCTGAATATTGACATTGTTGTTAGGATATTGGTGAGGAAAAAAGACACACTTATTGTGATGTTCACCTCAAGATAAAAAAGGCAACAGGCGCAGAACACTGGGTAAAACATGAGGGTAACAAAAGTACCAACTCTTCAGAGACTTAAATAAAGCTGTTAAATGTACACTACACATTTAACATTTGTTGGCTAAACAGATAAATACTACCCAACCACTATTCAAACTCCTTCCCATAGGACCTTAAAACCCACACCTGACCAGGCGTGCTAAAATATCGGGTTACAACAGGCAAACTAAGCTGCCATTCATTGAGGGTTTAGCTGGCAGGTCAGTTAGTATTACTCGTACTCCTTAAAGGACAATTCTGTTCTTCTGTTTAAGTGGATGAACCTGATAGCAATTGTCCTGAGAGATACCAACCTCTGTCGAAAGCAGATGATTGATTCATCAGAGTGAAGACCTGATAAATGACCGAGCAGACCAAAAACCAATACAAGGTACCTGATACAACTTTTTGGTACACTGTCATCCAGCAGATCCAAAATATATTCCTTTAACGATGCAGGCAGGAAACTTCGAAGCAGACTGACATGTTTGAACGAAGATTTAAGGTAACGGCACTAACTTTACCTACCAAATACCGCCCCCTTACGGTAAATTAATATTTTAACGTCTAACTAACACCCAATGGTTTGATATAAAACACTACCCTGCTGAAAAAACCAACAGAACCCTGCCCAAAACACAATAGAAAATGTAATGGTTTTAATGGTTATAATGGGAATTGTATTGGTTTTAATGGAAACTATAATGGTGTCTACTGGTATGTGATGGATTATATTGGTGGGATGTTAAATCCTATTGGAAAAATGCCCAAAACACACTACAAAAGGTGATTCTGTAATGGTTTTACTGGAAAAAGCTAATGGCTTATAATGGCATTTTAATGGAAACGATTAGAATTTCTGTGATGGTTTCTATTGGGCTTCTATTGTTTTTTTGTTTTTTAGCAGGGTATAAATAATAAAAAAAGTTAATATTAAACTTCAATAATATAATATAATAATTAAGAACAAAGGCATCCACAAAAAAATATCTTTCCTCACTTTATTATCTTTAAATACTTGAGTTCTTAAAAGTTCTGTAAAAGCTGGTTTACACTCTTAGACATCGTCAATATCTGTTTAGTTAATGTTTGATAACAACAAAGGATTATATCTATTGAACTGTGCTTGATGACATCTATCCAATGGCATTTGACAAGAAAGCAAACAATAGTTCATCAGTGTCTTTAATTCTTTGGAGTACTGTTCTCTCGATTATGTTGCAGTCACTCTGGGGTTGTCTTGGTCAAATGTCATTATCTCCATGTGGATAAGACCTGTGAGACATGAAAAGGCAGAATAGCATTAAAAAATATAAATGATGGCAATGCCAACATAAGAATTTAGAAATGTTGCAAAGCAGATTAAACAGAATGGTAAAGAAGGCATTTTAAATGTTAAATAAGATGGAGCTTTGTGTGTATTTATATTTTCTCACTCTTCCATTCGCTGACAGCCAGATCCAGACTCTCGAAGGAATCGTCATATGCAGGAGACACAGGCTCATTTTCAGGGTCATGGAACTCAGAAAGGTATGGATGTGAAAGACCGTTTTTTGCCGTAAGTCTGACCTCCGGGTCTAAAACCAGCATGCCTTCTAACAGGTCGATGGCTGTAGATAGAACAAACATTAAAATCAAGGTGAATTACAGTAAAGAATGCATCAGATGGGAAACCTTTTCAAGAAAAAACATTATTATCATAGTAATATAGTAGCTAATGTAGTAGTCTACCACTAGAGGGTGACATTTCCTCATTCAAAATCAATGCAATATCACATAAATGCATTTGTGAGAAACAGTAACAGTTCACCCAAAAATGAAAATTTGCTGAAAATTGACCTCTGCACTAAATGGGTGCCATCAGAATGAGAGACCGAACAGCTGATAAACACATCACAGTAATCCACAAGTAATCCATACGACTCCAATCCATCAGTTAATGTCTTGTTAAGTGAAAAGCTCTGTTTGTAAGAACAAAAATAAAAATAAAATTTAAGCATTTCAAATGGACTTGGACTGTTTTCGCTTGCAAACGGTGCTTAATCTGTACATATTTCTCCTTTTTTACTGGAGAAAGCAATGGTGGAGCACTCGTATTTTAGCCTAAAGCAATGGTTTAAAGTTAAAAATGTCTTAATAACGGATTTGTTCATTAAAAACATGCAGCAATTCCCTTCACAATATGTTAATTAATGGACTGGAGTCATATGGATTACTTGTGGATTACTGTGATGTTTTTATCAGCGGTTTGGGCTCTCATTCTGACGGCACCCATTCACTGCAGAGCATCCACTGGTGAGCAAGTGATGTAATGCAAAATTTCTCCAAATCTGTTCCAATGCAGAAACAAACTCATCTACATCTTGGATGGCCTGAGGGTGAAACTGATTTGGGAGTTGTGCACATACCATTAGGATCCATACCAGAAAAGACCTCTTTGAAGGCCTTTTTCTTTTGTACTGGAAGTGAGCGGACATATGATTGTGCCTGCAAGCACATCAAAACAATAATGAAAAACAGACTCAAGAATCACATTTTCCTCAAATAGGCAGTAAGAGTCGTCTGATGGTATTTGCCTACATCTTTGCTTTGCATTTTCTGAACAAGCGTTGAGCTTGGTGTGCCTGTCATGTTGAGGATCTTCTTCAACTGGTCAATACCTTAACATGGCGTTAAAGAATAAGCACTCCTTTGGTCGACAGATTTATTTAAAAAGCCAGGAAAAAGAAAGGATACTGTCACTGCCTGGGAAAAGCACCTCTCCTGTTATCATCTCAGCCAGGATGCAGCCAGCAGACCAAACATCAACTGAGTACAGAAGAACAGAACTGAGTGACAAAAGACTAGATACAACAGAACAGAATATGACCCATCCACAAGGTCAACCTCTTACTTTTTAAATCACCTTGTACGCAATGTGTTGGGTCAAAGGTCACCTGTTTGAGTATAATGCATCCAGTTGAAAATGACTTCAGGGGCTCTGTACCAGCGTGTCACCACATATCCCGTCATCTCAGTTTCAGTGTGTCTCGCCAGTCCAAAGTCCAGGATCTAACAAAGAGTATCAGAAAACAGGCCACATAGAAAATGACAAAAGGTTTCAAGAGTGAAACAAATGATCATTTATTCATAGTATTATTTTCAATACTGTAAAATTATTTTGCTGGTCATTAATTATATCATCATTTACTTTAACTTTGCTATGTTACCTTTAATTCACAGTTTTCATCCACTGCAAGGTTACTAGGCTTAAGATCCTGAAACAAGACATCAGTGATCGCCGTCATTTCATCATGTATATCATCGAATGTGTTTCCATGCACAGGAATATTCCAATAGGGCTATTAATCAGATTTTGGCCATATTGTGAAGTAAATACATGAAACTAACATTTTATTCACATTTTTAAAAAATAACAAAAGAAACATCATGGCCTGCATTTGTAGTAATCTCATTATTAACATTTTGCATTTTATCATGTTATCAAATGAATCAAAAGTGAGAGTAAAGACAGTAAAGTTTAAATGCTGTTCTTTTGAACTTTCTATTCATTAAAGTATCCCGGTCTCACTTTATGTTAAGTGGCCTTAACTACTATGTACTTACATAAAAAAATAAGTTCATTGTACTTATTGTGTTCATATTGTATTGCAAATCACTTGTGGCGCTATTAAGGTGGGATACAGGTAAGGTTAAGGACAGGTTTGGTGGTATGGGTATGTTATAGGGTTAGTTAAGGTGTAAAGGATGGGTCAACAGTGCAATTACAGATGTAATTACATGAAGGTATTTTTTTTTATACAAGTAAAAACATGTATTTATGTACACAATAAGTGCACTGTACCAAATGATTAATTTTAATGTAAGTATATAATAGTTAAGGCCATTTAATATAAAGTGGGACCAGTATTCCAGGGGTATCCCGTGGATTACCACAGTTTCACAAAAATATTAAGCAGTTATATAAAAATATAAACTGTTTTCTGTCACGATCACTCCAAGGGAAACACGGGAACCAGGAACGAGGAGACGAGGAATACTCAGAAGGAGAGTCTTTAATGATCAACACACAGGGGTTACAGGAACACACAAAATGACGTTTAAGACCGGACACATAGGCAGGGAAACACAGGGCTTATAAACACAAGGAAATCAAACGAGGAGAACTGAAACAGGTGGGGAACAATCACACACGGCTGGAAACTAATAAACTAATGATGACAAACAAGTACGGGAACAGGAAAACCAAATATGGGCACGAGAGGAGGGGAAACACAAGACACGGGAGGACAGGAGTGACATTTTCAGCATTGATAATATTCTGAAATGTTTCTCGAGAAGCAAATCAGCATATTAGAATGATTTCTGAAGGATTATGTGACAATGAAATTTGGAGTAATGATGCTGAAAATTCAGCTTTGCATCAAAGGAATAAATTGCATTGCAAATACTTTCAAATAGTAAAATCGTTATTGTAAATTGTAATACTTTTTAACAATACCATATTATTGATCTTATTTTTGAACTTGACAGACTTCTTTCATAAACATTAACCTCAGTCCTTATTTGGGAATCACACTCATGGTCTTCACGGTCAAAAGTGACCGGACACCTGAAATTGAATTTTTTTCTTCTTCAGTAAAATCAATCTAATATATTTTTGTTCAATAATATTTTTTCTTTTGTATTTTGAGAGAATTTTATGGTACTAATTAATATTTATGCAATAATTATGATAAATTTTTCCCATTGAAAATAGTACAAAAATGTTTTTTTCAAATTTTTAAAAATTATTTTTCAATTTATGCAGTATTTCAGATGAAAATAGACACTAGGACTTTAAAATCCAATTTTTGAATGCAAATTAGCACCTCCTGGTGTGAGCAAAGAAAGAAAAAACATGTAATTTCATGGTGTAACCACTAGTTGCCTGTATAGGACTCTATAGAGAGTCTTGTGAATTCCCTAGTTGTTTTTAGACATAATTGTTTACTTTTATTAGGTTGTGGATATAAATGTATATTTAGGCATTCTCAAAGACTACTTTTTGTCAAGGTTTATATTTTTTTGCATTATTATTATTATATAGGTTTTTGCATTATTATTACTAAAGTCAACCCTGAACACAGAAAGCATTTTGTTACACAAAACATTAAAAAACTATAAAAATGTAACAAAAATGAAGAGGAATGCTTCATCAGAGCCTAATCCTTCAGGGTCTGATCTGATTTCAACCTCTTATTTCACTCAACTCATTTTGGCTATATGGTTATAGCCATACCAATTCATTTGAGTGTGTATAATTGTGTATGTGTGTGTGTGTCTGTGAGTGTGTGTGAGTGGATGTATCTGTTTTACACTCTTGATGTTTTAGAGCAGAGGTCTTCAACCCTGTTCCTGGGGACCCACTCTCCTGGAAAGTTTATTTCCAACCGGCTTCAGCACACCTGCCTGCAATTTTCAAGCAGTCTTTAGGAGCTTGATTGGCCGCTTCAGGTGTGTTTGATTAGCGTTGTAGCTAAACTCTTCAGGATAGTGGGTCCCCAGGAACAGGGTTGAAGACCTCTGTTTTAGAGTATAACCCATTCCTTGTTGTCCACTTTTTAACTGCATTGTAGTTGAATTATTGATTTTATTTTACATTGTTGCTGTGTTACAGGCACACCAGTTCATTGGGGGGGGGGGGGGGGGGTACGAGTGTGTGTGTGTGTGTGTGTGCGTGTATATGAGTGGATGTGTTGATTTTGCACTCTAGATGTTTTAGAGTTTCACCCATTCATTGCTGTGCAATGTTTTTCTGCATTGCTGGGGATTTGTAGACTGTACACACAAAAATTTTCTGTATTTTTCCTATGGTCGGTCATTTTTGACCGAAGACCATGAGTGTGACTATTTTTTTTACGACCATTTAACTTTTTCGAATCATGCCCTCAATTTTTTTGTGTGTTCACATAGCAAGTGCCATAAAAGTCAACGAGTTTCGTACCATTCTGGTGAAGCTACGATTTTTAAAAATTCAAAATGTAAAATTCTCCGGTCAGAAATGACCGAAGAGAGCACAAGGGGTATTACAGACCCCAAACATTTGAACACTAGTATTTAAATAAGATTTATTGTACATACCCGATGTATGATCCCAGCAGAATGGATATACTAAGGAAAAAAGTATAATTTACTATTTGGATGCAATATCATTCAGTATTCAATATCATCAATAAGTGGTATTCAAGGAACTTGGTGTGTACATCTATCAAAAACAAGAACGAAAGTTGCAACGAACAGAATGAAAGCAGACCTTGAGTCCTCGCAGTATCTGATAGAACAGGTATGTGATGACTTTGCTGGTTAACCGTTTCTTCTTCATTATGTGTCCAAGATCCTGAGCGACAAATGGCATCACCATATAGCTGGGCAAAAGCATTAGAAAATGTAAGCATTTCAATATTTTTCACTGTGTTTTTCTATTCTGTTTAGTGAAACTGGGATTTCAAAAATATTCTTAACATTGAAAAATCACTAACATCAACAAAATGGTCAAAAAGAGCACATAGAGCACACAGTCTCAATCACACACAAATACATCCACACATACAGTATGTGCATGCTTGCTCTGCATCCTTCAGCCTGTCATGACAAGCGTAAGATTTTTGCACAGGAATGCATTCTCTTCATCTTGACACTCACAAAGTATCAAATTTCTCCAGAGTGGAATCAGGGGTGAAGACATTGAGGAGGCAGATCACCTACAGCAAGAAGAATATATTTGCATTCAGGGTTGGTCTTGGCATTGCAAAGATTTGTTCATTTCACAATTATTCCGTTTATGCCAAAAATGGCACATATAGGCACATTTCTCGCATTTGTGGAAGTATATGGCAGTCCATAGAACTTCGGGTTTAGAGTTGTCAGTATTAGCAGCCTGACTAGGAGACAGTGCCACTGGCCAAAGTGCAAAAAGTAACTTTGGAATATCTTACCCTGAAGTCATATTTCTTTGCTGCTTCCAGCTATGTGTTTATTTGCTGTTGCTTAAAAAATCATTCTGCTGAAAATTCAATGCTGCTAAAAATAATGATGAATTTGAAATGCCATTGCCTTAAATGGGCTTGGATTTGAAAAGAGGATAAATTATTGCATTAATTATTCTTGATCCTCTTGCTACTCAACCTGAAGTCCATATTAAACAAGCAGCAGCGTGAGGTCAAGTATAATGTTTACTAAGCACAGAAACCGGTTTAAGAAGATAAAGGGGGGCTTTCACAACAATAGTATCCTGAAATCTTTTCATTCTCTTTCAATTGACAAAAGGATTATGAAACGACATACATACATAAAGCTCTGGTCTAAATGATACATGAAAGTTCATAAATTATAAGTCTGTCAAGAAAACAGAAAGAAAGCAATGTAAATAATACAGAAACATACAAAATTCAATGAAAAAAGTTTGCTCTAGGTTTATTGTCTTCCTCTTGGGAATTTGAGACTTACATTGTCGTGCTGGATGTGACGGAGCAGCCGGAGTTCTCTGTAGGCACGTTTAGCATGGATCAGAGACTGGAATGGTCTGTATAGCTTTTTAATGGCCACCTTTTCCTTTGTCTTCTGGTCAGTTGCAGAACTGCACACAAGTTATCATTAGAAACCTCATCACATGTTCAGTTAACATGATACTCGTTTCTCTGCCATAACAGAGAGACTTGTTCAAATGTGGAGGGAGACATGGGGAGTTATATTAAAAACACCTGCTCTTTGGTGTTTGTTTAAATGTATTATAATATAATTCCAATACCAAAACAAATGCAGCATCTTCCTTACATGCAAAGGGTAAATATATCAAATAAAAATAATACATAATCATATAACAAACAACATATAGGCCTAACCCTTTTCATTTTATTTGTATAATTGATTATCAGCTGTCAGAAATGGCATATATCTAAAAGAATTTGCTCAAGACTGAAGAAAGCTATTGATCGAGCCTGTCAGTATTTAGGGGGAATTTCTGTTATCAGCAAACATGCTGAAACCTGCCTCTTAGGTATGTGAGTTCACATCTGTTTAAGCTCACTCAGTCTCAGATCTATATCATAGACGCATATAGCATATCATATGTTGCTAATATTACATGTGCATAATAAACATAAGCAACAGTAAAGTGTAGCACTGGATTTTTAGTAATAAATAAATAATACATTAAGCAAATTCAATGAATAGAATGAATACATCTATACCACTGTTTAAAGTTGGTAGTGAAGAGTCAAAAATAAATAGACTGCATACAGCCACTGCATTTTCCAAATCAGTTCCATAATCTGTCATATAGCATATAAATCCCATTTACCATAGCCTATAATCCTCCTGAACATATATCTTTCAGTCTCTCTTAACATATTTGCCATAAATCCTATAGAAATCCCCCTTACGTGTACAGCATAAACCTCCATTAACATATGTAATTCTCTTTCTACATAATAATAATTCACCGTAACAGCCCCCTTACCACACTGTCCCATAGGCTCCAGAGCCAACGGGCTTGAGTGAGGTGTATCGGTCAGGAACATCCCATGTAGTTTTCTGGACTTCCAGTCTGTGGAATCCCGCTTTCAGAGGTGAAGCCATGAATACGTCCACCTTACTCTGCGTGTCCACTTCCGTCAAAGCGCACTGCTCGACCACTCGGATCCGTTCACAGTGACCCAGGTGAGCGCCAGTCAGTCTCGCGAGGACACGCCCACCTCCTCGCACCTTCACCGTCACGTGATTAAGGTGAGGGTCCTTGTTCTCTGCCCATCCAAAATAACTACAATTATGATTTTAACAGTTGCCATTTGTCTTTTGCGCACACCTGACTGCCGTCTGTCTTTGCTCCTCAACAGAAACAATCAGTTTTGTTCCAGGAAGTTGAGGATTTTATTGACTACTACCATAAAATGAAATGAACAAAATACCAGGAAGAATCTGAAAGCTCTTTGAGAGAGATCCTGTTTCATTAAAGTTTTATAGTAACTGTAGTAACCATTATTTTTGGTAAAAACAATGATATCAAATATTAAATAAAAATATTAAACTATTATATAGGCCTAATATTCTCCATTTTCTGGTATGTGACCCTGGACGACAAAACCAGTCTTAAAAGTGTCAATTTTTCGAAATTGAGATTTACACGTCATCTGGAAGCTGAATAAATAAGCTTTCTATTGATGTATGGTTTGTTATGTTAGGACAATATTTGGCAGAGATACAACTATTTGAAAATCTGGAATCTGAGGGTGCAAAAAAATCAAAATATTGAGAAAAATCGCCTTTAAAGTTGTCCAAATGAATTCTTAGCAATGCGTATTACTAATCAAAATATATTTACAGTAGTAAATTTACAAAATATCTTCATGGAATATTATCTTTACTTAACATACTAATGATTTTTGGCATAAAAGAAAAATCTGTAATTTTGACCCATACAATGTATTTTTGGCTATTGCTACAAATATACCCCAGCGACTTAAGACTGGTTTTGTGGTCCAGGGTCACATATAATCTTATTAATATATTTATAATGTATAAAAAAACATAGGTGAGTTGTTATAGTCCATATAGACAATCAGATTAAAGTTTATAACATCAAAAAGTGCTTTCCGGTTTTGTGTGCATTGTTATGGATCAGACAGTTAGTACATGGACTGTGGGTGGATTGTGTGACATTTGAGGCTGAGTAATGTATGACATCCAGCATAACCGTAGAGCAAAGTGTGAGCAAATGAGCAGAAGAAAAGACAGGAAGAGATGACACTGATTGCTATCATAGTTTGCCATAATGATTCTTAGAATCATCCAGATAATTCCCACATAGGCCTACGTTGACATTGCTGCGCATAATATGACTCATTGTTATTTGTCAGAGGGTTATGAGGCTCTGGGAAACGTCAGTATGAGCTGTATGTACAAAAAAAAAAAAAAAAAGGATAGTTCACCCAAAAAAATGAAAAATATATTGTCATTTACAAGCCTATGTGTCATTCCAAACCTTCAAAACAGAAAAGAAGACATTGGACCTAAATTACTTTCATTGTACGGACAATAAATAAATAAAACCATACATACACGTTTAACAAGATCTAATGTTTGTCAGACATTTGTCAAGTAAGGATTGGTCAGAAATGTTTTTAAGGCGGGATTAGCAAAGGGTCAATTCAGAGGTGGTTCAGTTACATGTGTTTTCCACATACAGGTGTTACATCAAATAGAGGCGGTGTTTGCAGATTCCACTTCTTTTGGCTTTGGTGTGTAAGAAAACACTGGATTGCAGAGGAATAAACAGACGCTCTCACAGAAGGTCAGAGGTCAGTCAGTTCCTCAAAGCAGAGAACTTTTAACACATTCAAAACACCAAATAAATAAATAAATAAATGTAGTAGGTGGAAAATTGTTTGATTTATCTTAATGTGTTTTAAATGTATTATTTTTAATTTTTAATTGTATGTTTGTATTGAATGTGTGTGTACTATATATATATATATAGTTTGATATTTTTGTGTGTCACCTTTTTCAGTTTTTACCTGTTTTGTGTTTCATAAAGGTATTTACAATACACTGTAGGTTTCCATTACCGTAACTTAATATGCCGTAAATTATTATAACAATGTAATGTAACTACAGTGTGTAGTCAATATCTGTGGCAAATTTCCCCATTAATGTAAAATTTATTTTTTCCTAGCCAAAATAGACAAAAATGTAAACTTAATGTAGGTTTATAACATTTTAATTTTAAATTCAAATCTAAAATCAAAGTTTTAGACTTTAATTTTTCTACTTCATTTCATGTACCTACCCTAAATGTTCACTGGAGTAAAAAGAGGCAACTATCCAAGTCTATGTAGACAAAGATATAATGAATAGCCTACTGTTTAAAGGGATAGTTCACCCAAAAATGAAAATTCTGTCATCATTTACTCCCCCTCAAGTAGTTCCAAACCTGTATGAATGTGTTTGTTCTGCTGAACACGAAGGAAGATATTCTGAAGAATGTGGGAAACAGAGCAGTTCTGGGGCACCATTGACTTCCATAGTATTTTTTTTTTCCTACTATGGAAGTCAATGTTGCCCCAAAACAGCCTGGCTACAAACTTTCTTCAAAATATCTTCCTTTGTGTTCGGCAGAAAAAAGAAACTCATACAGGTTTGGACAGTGTCCGAATTGTGTCAAAGCTCTTGGGGGGTCCCCCTAAACAGACCCCCCCCCCCCAAAAAAAACCCTTGTATAAATATGATTCATATTTTTTGTCTTGTCCTTTTTATCGTTGAGGAAACCTAATTCTAAGATAAAAGCGTATTTTACGATGATCAGTGAATTATGTGCAAACAATCAGCAAAGAAGAATTAAATACCTATCTTAGGGGTGTGCAATATAAACAAAAAATGATATCTTTTGGGTATATATAGATATATATAGATATTTTCTGGGATTTTATCGATAACAGACTGCCGTGGGTAGCTGACTCCTAAAGTTTTTGATATTCTTCATATTCTGCGTGGTCATTTCACAGCAGTGGTAGAAATTTATATTTTAAAAACAAGTTTAAAGTGATTTTTACCCTTTATGGGCATTTTTACCATTATAAAATCTTTTTTTTCCTAGAATATCATTATTATTAAAATCATTATCAACAAAATTCATCTTTGCAATGCAGAGGAAACACAGAAGCTGCATCTGAAGTGGCATTCAGATGTATTTACACATTGTTTAATGCAATTGTTTAACCTGCCGTTACAAATGCATAAATGTTTTGATATTTTAATCCTAAAACATTGAATACTGATATTTGAAATTATTTAAAAATATATACTTTAAATGTGAAATTAAAACCGCCAATAGGTGGCAGTAAGTCACTGTTATTAAGTGAGTGATTGAACCGAATCATTTAAACGGTTGATTCATTCAGGAACGAAACACTGTCATGTTGCTCAGAGACGCAAAACACTGCTGTGGCTGTGTTTGGAACCATCTTTTGTTGGCGAAATAGAGCAAAAATAGGCAATATGTTAAATATGCAATATGCAATATTTTAAAACGTAAGTCTATTAACTTATTGTTTATTGAACTGTTGTATAAAATCAATATGGAAATGGCACTCTTCGTGTGATATTGATTAACTAGATGAATTTATATAAATATACATATTTTCTGCCCCATCTTGAATTTTGGGAGCATTCTGCATTTTATTAGACTGAATCATGCAGTGAAAGAATGCACTCAGTCAGTCTAGCTAGTGTTTAAGCACTCATAGCTCCTCTTATAATCTGTATGATAAATGAATCTCTTACTTTTATCGTACGTACGTCTGCCCTTTTATTGCTTATGATGTGGGAATTCGCAAGTTTCAGCCTGAACAAAATTCAGCGATGACTAATCTGACCGCCTCTGATTGGCCACTGCATTCCTAAGCTCAACAGAATCGTGTGTGATTGGTTATAATGAGCAACGCTGTACAAACGCTCAAAAATACAATACGATGTAACATGAGCAGGTCTAAATTTAATACAGCCATCAAATCTTTTCATTGAATTTTCCTTTTCACTAGTTCAATGTTTCAAGTATTATAGTTTTATTGAAAAACCAGGGGATCCCCCAAGTATATATTTTTAGGTTTTATGGGGGGTCCCTTAATGCTTATGGGAGGTCCGGGACCCCCCCCCCCCAGCCCCCCCTCAATTCGAACACTGGGTTTGGAACTACTTGAGGGTGAGTAAATGATTTTTGGGTGAACTATCCCTTTAAAAATCGTAGATTGAATATTTTGACAACAGTGGCCTCTTCGGGTTGCAGGCAGCATTACAAGTCTTAGGTTAAATTAATCGTTTTTCATCTTTAGGCGTTTTGATAGAGTTTAATTTAGCTCGGTTCAGTTTTTCTAGCTTAAATAAATGCCATCTTAAGGAGGTTTGGAAAGAGTGTATTGGTGTGTGTGTGTTTATAAGAAAAATCAATTATTGGCTTTAGGTCTCTTTGTCACCTTTGATTGTCACCTTTGAATACTCAGAAAGTGTCCATAACTGCAACACACGTAATCAAAATATACTCCATTACACTGTGATTTTCAAAGCAATGAAGCCGTTCTGATATGGTCAAATAAACATGATGTGTTTGTGGAAAAGAGTAAGGCCTTGATGTCGGTTTACTTTGAAGGTGTGGAGGAGACTGCCCATGGGACATACACAGGGGTGACAGGAGATTGGTTGTATTTTTATGATGCCCACTGTGAGGTGAAGTGGGATTGGTCACATGATGGTGATGCTGGATGAGAGGTGTGGCGCAATTGGGTGTGTTTTCATGAATGTGTTTGTGTGTTCTTTCTTTGGCACACTGTGAGCTCCCACAGCAGACACACCCACTCAAACAAACACCTACTCAACACACCCACCATCTGTGTGACCATGAACATATCTCTCTTTCTGTCTGCCGCACACATAGAAATACTGCCAAAGGTAGAATATTAAAAACGATATTAAATCAGAGGTGAAAAATTATAAAATCATCAACTGAATTAAAATATCCTGCCATTTTTGTTTCCTACACTATTTTGCATTTCCTCTCAGTTTCATGCTTTGTTTGGATAGATAGTTGGATAGATAGCCGGATAGATAGCCCAAACATGACCTTTGACCCTATCACCCCCTCTATAAAGCAGAAACTAAATAAGGCATCCTTTTTACATTGTGTTAAGATCTAAATTGGCAATAATTTATGGTTTAAGTGACTGTGAAATAAACAAGAACAATTAGATAGATAGATAGATAGATAGATAGATAGATAGATAGATAGATAGATAGATAGATAGATAGATAGATAGATAGATAGATAGATAGGCAGACAGACAGATAGATATTCACAAAAATAGTCTTGATTTATTTATTTATATGATTTATTTACAGTCCTTATTTATTCATTCATTCATACATTCTTTCTTTTATTTTTATTTTTTTTTTCAAAGGTCTTTCAAAAGAAAATCACGGTCATCTGTGTTTTAGGGTTTAAGGTTTTTAGTTTGTTTGTTTGTTTTTTTAACTCTCTTCATAGAACCAAAATTCACTGAATGAAGACAAACAAACAAACAAACAAACAAATGCAGGCTACACTGTTTTAACAAACAAAAGTTACAAAAATAATGTTTTCTTTTAACAAACAAATAAATAGCTTACATTTCTCTTATTATGACAAACAAAAACGTTTTTGTTTAGATGTTATACTAACAAACAAATGTTTTTTTTTTTTTAACAAACAAACCGTGGATACGGAATCTTTGAAAGCGTTTAGATGAATAAACATGGCTGTTTTTGTCTCTTGTGTATGGACTAGGCGATGTCTGAAGCCCAGCCCTTTTCCATCAGCGGCCGCCGGGTCGCACTCGCGGACAATAACGCTACTGTGAACCGACGCTCACCTCCCGTTATTCCTCACCAAATACACACAGAGCCGCGGATGATAGACAAGAGACGGGCTTCCCGGAGTCTGCGCGGCTAAACATACACAGGCACACATTTCACTCACTAGTTTTTAGGAAATCATTCTTCTTTCGCGGAGACAGACAGACAAACACACGTGTGAGCACCGGTGAAGTTTATAGACTGAGGGTCTGCTCTCTCCTGCGGATTAATCCGATTCAATCACTGCGAGTCTGTGGGAGGCGAAGCGCCGCGGTTCTGTTCTGTTCCGAAGAAGAGTTCAACGCTTTAAATGCAGGTAAGGAGATAACAACAACTCTTGATTTTAAAAACTGCTTGGGGTTTTATACTTTCTGTTGTTGCGCGCTAGGTTTAACCTGTTATTTTATTGTGATCGCCGGAGTTAGCAGCAGTGCGCTTTAACTTCAGTGGAAGCTAGTTGCTGATGAATTAACCCAATGAAATGGGCACAGATTTAAAAAAGTTGCAACCCAAATGCCTACTTGACTTTTGTATTATAATTGTGGATTTCACTTAAATGCTCACATTTGTGTGTATTCTAGATATATGTGGTTATAACAACAACACTCTTATCAAAATCGACAAGAATTATCAGTAACTGTTAGTTGTGTCATTCATTACTCTGTATTGTCTTGTTGATGTATAGTTGCTTTATTTAACGTTAGCTCATTCGGTCTCTGAGGTTGCAGCTGGAAAGAGATTGTTTGGACTGTGGTATTTGAAATCAATTTTTTTATGTTTGTACTATCGAATTACATTAAATTTGTGATTCATTGTTTCAGGGGCTAGATGCATCACCATGATAAACTTGCTGTCATGCTCAGCAGCACTTAAAGTGGACATTTTTTGGTAGATTAAAATGCTTTACACACACTCAGACGTACAAAAGTAAATCAAATAAATAAATCAAATAAAGGCACTTATTAAAAACAATTTTAATTATTTATAAGAAGATAATGATGTTTTATTTTACATGGTGCTGGCCACGCATTCATTCAGTAGGTGCCGCCATGCATAATACTACTATTACTACTATATTTACTTATAGAGCTTTTGGCTAGTACTTTACAAATCCACTAAGTAAGTGTTTCAATATAAAGTGGCAGCAGCTAGTAAATCTTAATGCATCCAGGCCAGTTGGTGACAGTAAACAAAAAGTTACCGAGTGCACTTTTAACAGTAATTCTCTGATACATAAACTCCCTGCACTTAACTGGAATAGTTGTCAAAAAGTGCTTTTACGTGCACTTTAAAGGGGTCACGACATGTATTTTTTATTATTTTAATGTGTTCTTTGAGGTTTTCTTTTAAGTTTTTTGCGCCAAAACAAATAAACATGTGGAAAAATTAGTATTTTTAACCCTCATTCTGAACCTCTCTCTAAAATGGCCTGTTTTTAAGGGGTGTGTCTTTTAAGGCTTCTCAATAATCAGCCACTGTTATGATTGGCTAACGTCGATGCACAGGAAACAGTGTCAACACCCACTCGCTATTGCATGTGTGTTTTGACAACATAATCAAAATAAAATGGTAATTTTCAGACAAAGCATTATTAAATCATTTACTTCCGGTTTGTGATGCAGCTGCAGTTAGATATAGTACAGCTTCATCTTTCAACAAATGTTTCTTTGTGAACTCTCCATGAAGCTGTGTCTCATTTACAAAACAAAATGCTCCGATCAATCCTCTGACACGATCAGAGGTGCCATTAAAAATGAACTATCCACTTGTTCCTTATGCTGGGATCCTTCTGATATCTGTACAAAGATGCGAACAAGCTGTTTGAAGTATAGACAAGCTGTATCCTGTATCCAGTGTAGACATGATAGCGCCAGTGATTGTAATTTCTATTTGCTTTTTACCAATATGCCAAAAGATCAAGGCAAATTTGATGTCTCATGTCATGTCCCCTTTAAGTGTTTGATTTCAGTCAGATTAAAGTAAGAATCTGTCTTTTTAAAATGTCATGTGAAGGCTTTATTCTGACTGAAATCGACCAGTCCGGTTTTTGTTAAATTGGACTACAGACCTAGATAATGCAATTCTAGCTCGGCTTCATCCAGCATGTATCCATCTAGCTTAAATACACGAAACCTGCTGTAGTTTGGTTAAATGGTGATCAGAGAAGAAGGTGTGAGGTACAAGGGTTGTTAATGAGCGTGTATTTTAGGAGGTCATGAATCTGCCTCCCAGCATCTGTTGCCTCACGGTGCATTCTTTGGCTATGTGTATGTTTCGTTGTGGCAGGATATCTTTAGATGCCTTTTAACCATAATGTGCTGAACTTGACATTTTAGTGATTTGGTACATCTGCACTGTTTCATGCTTTAGCCAAGAAACACAAAGCAGCCTCATATTTATTGTGCAGTGTTGTAATATAATATTTTCATATTGGAATGAGTTTAGATTATGCAGGGAAATTTTAAATAAGAGTCACCAGAGAACAAGATTTACTCTAATTCTATTCGTACATGTTGCATCTATTTGGTTACCACAATTGATCAATTTGATGATGTTGGGTTTGACTGAAATCAGTCTGGTTTTTGTGCAGTCAGACTAACAGATCTACACTGTCAGTTTTTTTGTTTTGTTTTGCCAAAAATTCATAATAACAAGCACGGTGGCAAAGTTTGAGGTTTTACTGGGTGGCATATCGGTGCCTGTGTATTTTATGTTACAACTATATATTTCATCAAGTGATATAAGGCTAATTTACCAACCTACTTGAAGTACCTTAAAAATGTTTAATAACCACCAAAATAATACAGGAGATAAAATAGAAACCAAATGATTAAACCGGTCTGATGAAAGTGGTCTTTCCAAAAAATGACCAATACTTGTATATAGACAGTTCACTGGGTTATACAAAGGAAAAAGACCATCATGGTTTTTTGTAAAAATTGCAAACAGCTTGGCTGTAAACTTTAGAAAACACATTGTAGCATGATTATAACTATGCATGTACATATTTAATGTGTGGCTGATGGCATCACCCCTCCCCCCATTAGGAAAAAAAAATGTGATGAGGAAGTTCAAAACTCCCACACTCTCACATCCAGCAAATGTTATTTTGTTTCCGGATCTCACAGAAGGATACGTTGTGGGAAAGACCATGGTGGACTTTCATCTGACTGCCTATTGCACTTTTCATACTCTGTAAAGGCTTTCTATCTTCATCCGTATTTGGCCAACAAAGTAAACTTCAGTGCAGATTTTTTTCAGGTCAAAATGATGAAACGCAGCATCTTATTCAATAATATCATATAAATTTGACCCATCCCTTATTTGGTTTCTCCATATCTACCCATGGAGGAACACGTCAAGGTTCATTTTACCTCACATGTGCATTTGCACTGTTTATCTTCTTCATTATCTGCACAAAGATGTGAACGTCAAGCCAAAAATGTTGCGGTCTAAGTCAAAAATGCTTCTCTTGTTTCCATCTCTGGCTTTCTTCTATTAGCAGAAACCTTGCTCAGAGATGGCCATCTGCTCGCCGCTTTGTAGGTTCCTTCAGCACAATATCAGATTAACCCCTCACCTCATGTTCTATGGGAGTGTGAAACTGGAGGGTCTGGAGGGTGTTGGCCAGGGTTAACAGGTGGTAGCAGACATAGATCCTGAAGGGCTGGCCCTCTCATTTAAATGCATAGCCTTAAATACTAGTCTCTGTGTTCTTGGTAATTTAAACTCGTGTTTTGTGATATTGACTATGTTTAGCGATTTGATCAGCACTGTCATCAACTTATATGCGTCACTGAGAAAAAACTGAAAGATTGCATTGTGCATTTTAGTATTTGGTCTGTTGCTTCAGCTTTGTTAATGCTCCATTAAATAGTGTTCAGAGAGAAAGGTATGAGGTACAAGATTTTGATGACCGTGTGTATTTTAGGAGGTCATGAATCTGCCTCTCCGCATCTGTTGCTTTGTGCCAGAAGAGCTTCAGATGACTTTTAACCATAAGGCACTGAACTTGACATTTTAGTGATCTTGTACATCTGCTCTATTTTATGATGCATCCAAGAAACACAAAGCAACCTCATAATTATTGTACAGTGTTGTGAAATCATAATATTTTCACCTTAGAATGAGTTTAGATTATGCAGGGTTATCTTAAATAAGTCCCCAGATATGTGGATTTATACTTCTTCAGTTCATACATGTTAATCGTTGCGTCAATTTGTTTGCGAAAGTCATTCGGTTTGAACTAGATGACGTCAGGCTTTTCTTTACATGCTCAGACTTGTGTTTCTATACAAAAACCAGGGATCATGAAATCTTGACATATTAGGGAATTTCAAATTGTGGTTTCCAGGCCAGGACAAGCCATAGAAATTAATGAATTATTATAAAGGCATGTAAAAGAGTGAACATGATTTTTGCTAGTTATGTTCAGCTCTAAAATATTTAAAGCAATCCCTATAACATGATTAAAAAAAATAAATGGCAAGTTATGGAAAGTCAATGGTTAAAGTATGTGTAAAACCTTAAACAGGCATTCTCCTTTATATTCTGTTTTATTTCTTTACATTTTTAACATTTTTGGTCCATGGTGTTTCTGTCATTGTTTTTCTTAACCAGAGTTATGATTTCCAAGCCCATACATAGAAGGTTACACACCCCAGAACTGGAAAATGGAAAGTAGATCAATAATATTTAGTGTTTACAATGATGTGTGGGAATGTGGAAAGAGCCTTGAGGAACATAATGAAAGAACATGATAAATCTTTCTGGATTCTAATGCCATGCCAGTGCTGCCATGGCAAGGTCAGTTTTCTCTAAACTGTGGGTCATACGGTTAGTAATCTGAGGATGGGTTAGAAGATCAGATGCTCACTTATAAGTCTGGCAAACAGATGAAAGCTGTAAAACAGTTTTGAAATTGACTTGCTCTTTTTATTGTTGTAGTTCAGGTCAGCATGACCCACTGTAAACCAGAACAGAGCAGCTCTTAAATCTTTTAAAAGTGTATTATGACCACCATTATTATTTTAAAAACGAAGCTGCTGTATGGCTTGGTGTGATAATCAAATTGCAAAGAATGTGATTTAATTAAATATATGTGATGCATGTTTCAGAGTGAAGTGTGGCACTGTTTTCATTTATACGCGTGCAGCTCATGATCCAGTGTTTTCAGTCTCGTTTCACAGTAAATGCTGCTTAACATGAACTCATCTCTGCATGTGTTCTGAGTTTGGGACATTTAGAAATGCAACATGCGCCAACCATCTTACAAAAATTACAAAACAAATATTTACATCGTAATTTCTTAAAGGGGTAGTTCACCCAAAAATGAAAATTCTGTCATTAATAATTACTCACTCTCATGTTGTTCCAAACCCGTAAGACCTTCATTCATCTTTGGAACATGAATATATTTTTGATGAAATCTGAGACCCTGCATAGACAGCAATGGAACTGAAATATTCCCAGACCCAGAAACGTAGTAAGAACATCGTTAAAATATTCCATGTGACATCAGCGGTTCAACCTTATTTTATTATTATTTTATAAGGCTACGAGAATACTTTTGTGCAAAAAGAATAGAAAAATAATGGCTTTATTCAACAATTCACGCATGCGTCGTGGTACTCTCGTGAACGGCGGTGAACGCGAAAGAGAAGAATTGTTGAATAAAGTCATTATTTTTATTTTCTGTGCACACAGAAAGTAGAGAAGAAATGTTGAACTGAAAAGTATTCTCGTAGCTTCGTAAAAATTACGGTTGAACTACTAATGTCACATGGACTATTTTAATGATGTTCTTACTACGTTTCTGTGCGTTGCTGTCTATGGAGGGTCAGAAAGTTCTCGGATGCCATTACAGGTTTGTAGCGGCATGAGGGTAATTAATGAATTTTCATTTTTGGATGAACTTTCCCTTTAATTTTCTGCCACAATAAAAGCATAATGATTTGAAATGTTTGAAAAAGAAATGACCATATAAATATTTGTTTTGTCATTTTACAGCTGTACAACAAAATTACATTTTACAATATTGTTCATTATTGTTTTAATTATTATTTTTTATTTTGCAGTGAACTATTACATTTTTGTAGTTCATTATATTATTTAATATTAATAAATATTATAGTATTTTTTCTGCAATTTGTTTAGCCATACAACAAGCACAGCAAACCTGGGAAAATGACCCAGAATTGACCCAGAAAATGACCCTAGCATTGTGTTTTGCACTAGAAAATGTACTTTAGAATTGCTAATTCACTACCTTTCATATATTTCCCCCAGTTAGAATTGTATATTGAAGACTGAAATAATGTTGTTGCCTTTGTGAAACCATGCCAGGGTTGTCTTTGTGTGTGTGTGTATTAACAGAAAGCCCACCCGGGACTTCTCATTAGTTCTGGTCACATGTGTAAAAGCCTTGCATACCTCTCCTTTCTTCCTGTTGGGTACACTTTTACACTTAACAACCCTCAGATTAGCTTCCATACACCAGCTTTTTCCAATTTTCACTACTATTTTCAGCCAATAAAACCACACTTGTTGTAATATTTACTATAATTATAACTTTTTACTTCTTTCTTTAAGAGAGATGATCTTCTGAATATATATTTTGTGACTTTATACACGCCTGTTCTCAATGCCCTGCTGAGAAGCTAAACCTCAAATGCTAGGCTAGTGTGCCAACATCCATCCTAGCTGTGCCCTGACCATAAATAACCCTTTTTATTAGTGCACGGTTGTGTGTTTACTTTGCCAGAGTGAGCTTTTCCTGTATTTTTAATCTATTCTGGGGCCAGACAGAGGCCCTTACAGGGCCAGAGATTAAGAAGCGTGTGGAAGTGTTGCCTGTGCTAACAGGCGAGGACAGTTGTGGCTAGAACGATCTCTTTGGGGTGGATGATTGCTTATTCTGGGTTTACTTGAGTAAGTGTTGAATGTGTGAAATCACTTTCACTGTCTCCCACTCACACATACTTGTCAGTTTGTCTCCCACCGACCCACACACACACACACACACACACACACACACACACACTGAGGTTCCTCTCCATGATGGCAAGTGTGGCAAGTTGTTGAGCTAAAAATATTCAGTGGTGCATATGTGCCGTGACATAAGCGTACTTTCTTGTGGAGGCCATGTATGGAGATTTTACGTGAGGTTTTGGTGAATCTGGAGAGCGTAGCTTCTAAAAAATAATTTCTCTGATCTAACACCAGACTAAACTTTTCATTCTGTTTATATATTTTTTCTTGTCCACTCTGAAGTTGTCCAGTTTCTTGGCCTGTAAAATATTTAATCTTTTGTTTTATTTCTCTTTTCCTGCGACATTTGACTCTGTAAAAGGATAGTTCATCTTGTTATTTACTCACCCTCATGCTGTTCCAAACTTTTTTTTTTTTTTTTTTTACGTGGAACAAAAATGAATGTGTTTTGAAGAATCTTTTGAAGAGTTGGTGAATTTCATAAACAAACCATACTAATTCTTAAATAAATCATTTAGACTGGTTTTTGAGCCAATTCAACCAGTTCATTTTAAAAGAACCTGTTCAAAAGAATTTATTTATTCAATTCTTAGGTTCAACTCACTGACTCATTTACATTTTTTAAGTAACAGGTCACTGGAAGGGAATATTATCACTGAATAATGACTTTTCTATCAAATATTTTGGAACATAGTGTATAAATTATATAGATGATTTTTAAGTTGAAGGGGTCATGAACTGCCGTTTTTATTATTTTGTACTGTTCTCTGAGGTCTAGCTACTCAGTGTTGTCAAGTATAATGTTATCAATATAATAATGGTATAATAGATTTTTACATCAAAAAACATCATAATTTAGAAATAATAGGCTATTTTCTGTCCTGTTTTGACCCCTTTCATCAGAACGCCCCAAATAGGCATGGAAGATTTGTAGATTTGGAAGTAACGTCCACTGCTGTGATTGGCTAACAGTTGTGTATGTTTGACAGCCTACGTACTTCACAGATGGGCGCTGCTGTGATTTAGGTTAAAACACACACAAATACTCCGTATCATATGATCTAATAACAGACAAAGCAATAGTGACCTCGTAATATTGTGTGGTGCAACATTATTAGTTGGCAGAGCATCATCTTTTAGTTTCAGTCTTTCTGAAAATCCCACGTTGGAATTGTGCCTTGTTTGTATATGAATCCGTGGTATAATTAAGTAAACAAAGGATCAAGCTCTTACTGACGTGGTCTGGAACTTCATTAAAAATAAAGTTTGTCAAATAAAGTTTATCGTGGCAGCGATGTAGAAGCAGGTGTTGATCTTTTTCTGCGTAGGCAGTGTTTAGATACACTATTACGTCATAAAGTGGCTCATTCCACAAGCTGTCATTTTGCCAGACTGGCTTCAGTATAAGCTGTTTTTTTATGGTGCCCGCGAGGTGACATGGTCGGTTCATTTAGTTGTGTCGTGGCCACGAGTTATGATGTTGAGGGAACGACATATTTTTATTGTGGCCACGAGTTCAATGCGTAAACAAACCTGCGTGACCATAGCAACCTGGGATTATCAGAGATGGATTCATTAATATTTTATTTAGAATTAAGAAATTATTGTATTAATTATTATAGAAATTACATTATTAAATTATTACCATGGCTACCGGACTGTATTACGTGCCACAGTCAGCTTTCAAATGTTCAAGTTATTCATGAAATGTTACATAAAGTGCATAAAATAAAATAGGCCCACGATAAAACATTTTTATCCATCCCACAGTATTGTAAATCCATTAACTGATCGTCTTTTCCCCATAATATTTGTTTATTATTATTATTATTATTAGCCTATTATTATTGGTTATATTTTGATATTCGTTTATATTCGTTTTTTTCCCTTCATTTCAATCTCTTTACTTAACGTTCTGAATTGTAAATAACAGCCTACTGTAAATGCTCGACATGCAATAAAGCTTTGATTATGCTGACTGGAATTTTTACTGGAATGCAGTTTAAATTTAACATAGGCTATATTTCATTTTATTTCTGCTAAGTAATAGACCATAATTACGAATACTATATAGTGTTTCATTGAGGAATTAATCATTCACGTAATTTAATTTGTAAATGAAAACACAACATGCTCATTTATCATCACACACGGGCATAAATACAATCATAAAGTCAAAACTTTATTGGCATAATTGTCAAGCATTCACAGTATTTGCAAAATATATGGTAGGCTAGCAAATATAGCATAATTACACAAAACGTTAACTAGATAAAGCGATACACAAATTGAAAGGGAAATAAGCATATATAACAAATATAAAAATATAACCCTAGAAGTTAATTTAATAATAATAATAATAGCCTATACAAATATTAAATTAAATGTTTAATGTTAATAAAAATGTTTTATGATAATATCTGATAATCCCGGGTTGCTATGGTCACGCAGGTTTGTTTACGCATTGAACTCGTGGCCACAATAAAAATATGTCGTTCCCTCAACATAGCATCTCGAAGCCACGACATAAGGATGTCGTTACCTCGACAATATGAGTTATGATGTCGTGGCCACAACACAACTAAGTGAACCGACCATGTCACCTCGCGGGCACCGTAGTTTTTAGACTTGATTTGAGTTATGAAAATTACTGGATGTTTTTGGGTTGTTATTAACCCAAGGGCTGGGTAAATATAGGACAGAACGCATCTTGGGTTAATTTTACCCAGCAAATTGGGTTGTTTATTTAACCCAGCTAATTGGTTTATTCATTTTTACTATATTACTATCTTATTTGTTACTTCATACATTAAATAATGTTTACAGATTAACTTAAATCCTCTAAACTGTTCTAAAGTACTCCACACAACCACTGGTTTGCATGATAACTTCCTTTATTTTTCTTTATTTATCATTTACAGCATGTTTATATCGTTGTTAATAGGCTATACATATTGCCTATATTTAAACTCGTTTAACAAACATTAGAAGAAAAATTCAACATTAAACAGAAGTAATTCACACATTTGCTCTGCATAAAATTGAACGATATACAGCACATTAAAGATTTTATAGATAAAATAAAATGTACACAAACCTGTATTTTACCGAAGAATGCATCAGATCGATGGTGCTCTGCTCTCTCTTGAAGAGAAGACACAAAATCCCTGCGATAAATAACTCAACCGCTGGGCTACGTCTGAACCAGGATCTGAGTAACACAAAAACTACCTAAACATTGGGTTGTTATGTCTGACCCAGAAGCTGCAAAACAACCCAAACACTGGGTTGTTACATTTGACACAGGAGCTGGGTAACACAAAAACTACCCAAATACTGAAAAAATAACCCCAAAAATGCTCAACCCAGCATTTGGGTTAAAAAAAATGTTTAGAGTGTACTACAATGATCTCTTATGTCAAAAGATCAAGGGAATTTTGATTTCTCAGTTCATGACCCCTTTAATATTGGCTTAACTTTCAAATAAGAAAAAGAGCTGCTTGAAAAAAACCTTTGGTTTTCCACAAAAAAATTAACTATGTGGCTTTTGCCATAAGCACGAATAAAATAATGACAGAATTCTCATTTTTGGATGAACTATGTGGCGATTTGACATACGCCACTTGCCTTTGTCCCCCACAGAGCTTTGCCAGCCATACGAAATATGGCTCCTGATAAGTACAGTAAGCCGTGTTGGTGTCACAGACAGGCAGCTTGACATGACAGCTGCATCTGCTCTCATTTTGCCTAATCCATTAGCTGAAATGTTACAAGCCACTGGAGGGGGTTTGACCTGGGGTCCTTTTGACAATATATTGGCTTTATCTGTGGACATCAGCACAGTGACTCACATATTTGTTTGGGTGAGAGGATATTAGCTGCGACTACTGAAGCAAAGCAATTGTAGCAGTGATGGACAACGACGACCTTTTGCTGGGCAGCAGCCTAAAGGGGGAGAAGAGGCAGTTATCGGGACAGGATTTCAGACAGTTGCATTATGATGTATTATTGTGCAAAATTTGTATGTACATCTTTTGCTGAAATATACTGTAATTGGATTGTTAGAGTTTAGTTTTGTGTCTGAAATTCATGCAAAAAAATTTTTACAACTAAGATTTCACTGGTGTCATGGATCAGTGGTGTAGTTCATTATCTGTTTACCTCTGCTAGTTAGTTAATTGCTCACAGACCCCAGTGCAGATGGTAACAGCTAGCCCATCTGTGCAGCTAGCTTCACCGTATTATTTTAATTGCAGGTCTTACTGAAAGTAAAGATTTTGAAGCATTAAAGTTGAAGTGACTTGCATTAAGCAGGATAATGTAGCATGGTATATCCACAGCAATTTAGATTTTTGAAAAAGGTGACTGAATATTTTTTTGTATAGGCCTCCTGCTGTTTTAAAAACAAAAACGCTATATTGTATTTTATCAGTGCATTATCCCAAACACTCCCCTGTCTTCCTTTGTTCAACCAAACAGATAGGTAGTCCCACCTCAAATGCATGCAACTGGTTGAGCCTGAAGTTGACATGTCAGCCTGCTCAAATATACAACAAAATACGCCACAGTGCACTTCCAGAAAAAAGGCTGCCACTGAAAAGCTATATCTTTGTGCCTTATTTACAGCTAAAAGGTGCATTTTAGTACCTTAAAGGTACAGATTTCTACCTAAAGTGTACAAATTAGCACCTAAATGGTAGTGCCTTTTGGAAGGGTACCGCCACAGTGACAGCTTTTCTTTTTTTTTTTCAGCTTTTTTTTTTTTTCTGAGAGTATTATGAATAAATTCACTGTAGTATTAGTTGCACCACATGACATTTTACAACAAACTAACCTTGCTATGTCGTAAAAATGTCAAATTATCTCATTATTTTAAGTATCAAGTCAGTTATAGCAAAAATATCAAAATGAGTTTTAATACAAACTAAAAACGTTCATCATTAGGGTGTATAGTGATGCGTTGAAATTATTATTTTTTTAAATAATTCTAATAAAGTTAATAAAATCGAATAATATCTGAGTTGCATAAAAACATTTAAATAGAACATAAGGCAGTTTTTATATTAACAATTTAATGTTTTCTACTCCAGTTTGTTGTTGAAATGTGAACATTTAAACAGTGGCTGTAATATCTTTTCATTACACATTTATTCAAAAGTATGTTAAGTTAAAATCTACTAAATATGTAATAGAGTGCATTTTTTTAGCTACCTAATCAACTATGGACATTGAATGTCTTTCCTGAGGTAACTGTATGTTGTCGTGAACACAAAATCGATATGGTCAGTATTGTTGTAGCCTATACACTGTATACACAAAGTAGACATCGACTCCATGAAAACATGTAATTGGAAAAGAGCTAATTAAACGTCACAATTTTGGTCAGTTGCTGAAGTTTCATTGCATCACTAGTGATTATTGACTCATGAGATGTATGTGTAGCTTTTAATGTATTTTTAAATAAATGAATAGACCTGAGCAAAAAAAAAAAAAAAAAGTGTCATGTCATTTGATCCTTACACTTTGGTGCTTTCAAAATTGCTGTGTATTAGAGGGGTCAAATGACAACTTCTGACTCAGCCAGTAGAGTTCAGGGTGTTTGAAAACCTAATGGCACACACTTCATCTTCCAATGCATAAACTCAAGCTCTAGAAATGCATGCAAAAGTGTAAATTGTCATTATTCCACATGCATGAGTGAATTACTCGTAAGGAAATTGCAGTGCTATTTAACACAGTCTTCCACGCTTATAATGGCTTTAAATGTGGTTAGTTTGCACTCAGTTCCACTTGCAGGCACCGCTGTACAGTAATACAAGCTGGCTGAGTTAACCTTATTTGGCAGGAAGCTGTAAAAGATCTATGCCATGGCTAAAATCAATGAGGCCAAACCATTCCACGGGTAACAAGCCCCTTTCAAGTGTCCATCCCGAGCATCTGCCCCTCACTTCAATCACACCCTCAGAGAGAAAGGAGGATTACACCTCTCAATGCATCACCCCCTTCTTTCCCCAAATCTCAAATGATCGGGATAATGAAGAGAGAGGGGGGAAGAAAGAGATGGTGGGAAGCCAGGCTGACTCAACACGCCCCTCCCCTCCGGTTATGCCTGCTCAATAATCCCTTAATCCCATTGGATCTGGGAATAATTCTGTTTGATCAACTGATCAATTTATAACTGCCACTTCATCCGTGTTTCACATAGCTGAGGACAGAGCATTTAAGGAATGCAAAGACTGCTGGAGCTCGCCAATAGTGACAGACACAGTTACCTAGTCAATTAAAAAGCTAGTTATAGGCCCTATTATGCCATTTTTAAGGTTCCTAATATTATTTTGGGAGTCACAATAGGTTTACATGCATGCAAGGTCAAACAACGCTTTCAATTTATCAAAATATGCATCTAAATATAAACTAATTTTCCAACAATTCTCAAATAATTAGTTCAAAGCAGTTCTAAGATTGAGTCTCTCTAAACCCTCCTTTCCATGAGCCTACTCTGCTCTGATTGGTCAGATGGCCCAGTCTGTTGTGATTGGTCTATCATGTAAAGCACATGTCGGAAACGATACGTCCATTGCCTTAGTTCCATATTTTGAACGCTTGATAGAAAATATAAGCATCTATTATTTATCATACTTACAGGTTGTGATTTAGAGGAGCCGGCCGGTCCAAATGAACTGGGTACTGAGTCATCTTTTAAGATCAAGCGTTTTGTGAATCCCCCATTAAACTCCCCGGGATTAGAGAAGCAGTTGTCAGTAAAATGACGGGAACACAAAAACAGACTGGGGTTGTTATTTGCAGCCTCATCTTTTGGAAGTGAAAATAAAACGAATTTACTTTCACAGCGTACGACACGGAGTCTTCTCGACATGATGTTAACCAAACGAACAAGCTACAGTGTTTGAGGGCGGGTCAAGTTGTTTGTGGCTGGCAGATGTAGAACACGTGGGCATTATGCAAATGTCTAGCCATCACAGAAGTGGGATTCGAATTACTGACAATTTGTTTAGGCTGTTCAGAGTCAGTTCTTTCTTTTGGGAGGCAATAACTTTATTTATTGTGTACTTTTGGCTTTACAACTTTGCTTTGTTTATATTTACATGCATCTACATTACACACTGCATGAAAGGCAATATTCGAAATGGCATAATAGGGGCACTTTAAAAAAAAAAAATGTTTATGTGCAGAGACAATTTATATTTAATCATTAATTGATTTTTGTAATACCTAATGTTTCAAAAATGTAATTTATTAAAATTTTTATTTAATATAATGTGTAAGATCTGTACTTTACTTTTTGGACTGCAATAGTTTTTTTTCTTACAGTAGCACCATATGACATTTTCATGTTTCATCAGTGTGATATTACAACCAATAATTTTAATTCTCACTCTCATAATTTTTTCACCCTAATGCTATCCCAGATGTATATAACTTTCTTTCTTTGAATGACCACAAATGGGTTATTTTTTATTTTTTTATTTTTTAAATTCACCTCTGTGAGTCCATATAATGCATGTCCCTTACAAAACTACACAAAACAATGACGATGATAATCCACACAAATCCATCATTCATCCGAAGCAAAATGATTAGTGTGTGTAAGATTTTTTTTTTCTTGAAACACACAAGAAGTGGTGGTCCTCATACCACTTCTTCCACGAGTTTCAGTTGAGTTTTGTGTGGTTTAAAAGTTGAGGGATCTTTGAGGGACAGCATTGTGAAACTCAAGCGAGAGTTGATGCAGAAGCATAGAGGACCGACACTTCTCGTGGGAGTTTCACACAAACTTGTTTTGCTTCAGAAGAATGGACAGATTTGTATGAATTATTCCCATGTTTGTTTGTTTTTTTGTGATTTTTGCAGTCACAACTTTGAGGGACCTATCCACTTGCATTATATGGGCTCACAGAGATTATTCTTAAATATTTGTTTTCATATGAAGAAAGAAACATCTGTCTAGGATGGCATAAGGGTGAGTGAACGATGACAGAAATTATTATTATTTTCGGGTGGAACATTCCTTTCAATTGAAAATTTGTAAGATGGCTTATGTTTTTTAAAACCTTATGAATCAAACTTGAATACAAAGAATGTGTTACTAAGAACTAGTATAAGAACTTTTTTCTTTATTATGGACACTCTTTATTTGTCACTTTTCTCAGTCTCTGCGCATTGAATGTATAAAAGAAAATATTTTAGCATCAAATTGCCTACTTCACTTGAGTATGAAAAAAATAAAAGTATGTTAAGCTTGATGGAGGCCATGGGTTTGCTTATGTAACAAGTTTCAGTAAGTATACAGCTGAATTTAGTGCTGAATGAAGGGAATGTGTTCTTGGATTTGGAGTTGGTTCAAAGGCATTTTTTGCTGAGAGGATGTTCCAGCACTTGTCTTATCTCTAATGCTGTGCTCAAAGTCACATCATGGGGTAAAATACTTTTGCAAAGCCTCCAGCATATATCTGATTTGATTCTGTTTTCATTGAAAGATTCTTAGACTAATCTCTGCCTGCCTGAGTTTCAAAGTAAGCAAAGTAACAGTTCAGCTGGTTATAAAACAAATCATTTGTTTCATTTATTTGTTCATGACCCTCAAAAATTCATAAAAAGGAGATAAAAGAACATAAAATGATGAAGAAGATCTTGCAATCATGTTGCTAATGTTTGGCTTGTGCCAGCCTTGGCTAAAGATTCATTCCTCGTCTTGAGAGTGTTACTGTTTCTACTTTATTGCAGAATTAGCTGACTCCCACACAGACGGGTGAAAAAGTTAATGGATTCCCTGACAAGAAATTAAACTAAACATACTCGTAAATGAAGAAATGACGCGTTCCTATGCCAGGCCTGTGCCTTCAGGGCAAATGGCATAAAGTGGTTTTGTAAGCATTTCCCATGGTCTCCATGAATCTGCTGCGTGTCATTATTATGGGATGGTGACAGCAGTGTTCAGCTGATAGAATTAGAGTGAATTTGTGCGGTCTGTCATCATGGCTGTATACTCTTTCATTTGATTTCGCTGCAGTCACATTTTCTTGAATGTCTGCTCATGAAAATGGTTGTGTGATTATCTCTTCTTAATAAACCTCATAAAAATCTTCTAATCTAATTCAGCTTCTGTGTTTCGTGTTCTGCTAACCATAACAGTAGAGCAAGGCCGTGTATACACTGCTTGTCACGATCTTCTCAGTGCCAAATACTTGTTACAAAGTTTGTTTTTAGGGGACTTTTACTACTTAAATAATGATGAACTTGATGATAAAAAGTAATTTTGTATATTGTTACCATAGCAATTGTTGGCTGATAATATTCCATTTTTATTTCATTTTTACCCCTTTAATTAAAAAATTAATTTTGAATGCATTTGAATGTTTTTTTTAATATTCAATACATTTTATTAACTGTTTAATTGTGAATGCTCATTTCCCCTATTTTTACATTTAGAATTGTATTTTTTTTGCAGTTATCTAAGAAATTAAATCTAAAAAGGTGAATAATTTAATAATAATAATAATAATAATTTAATGTTAAATGTAATCTTTTGTAAATCTCAAAATGAATATCCATTTTCATACTGTATACAATGTTGTGATGCCTAAATTCAGCATCTAAAATGTTTGATTTTAGGGCTGCAACAACTAATCAATAATTTTTATAATAGTTGATAAACAACATTTGATTATTGATTATTCACATCTACACGCTATAATTTTTAAACTAATGACTGTAGCTTCTACTTTCAAAATGCAAGCAGTTTAAATTTTAATCCTTTTGTGCACATAAAATGATTATATTATTGCATAATATTTAATTGCAAATTGCCTACATGCTTTCACTATGGTTACATTGCCTTTAAATTGCACATGGCTATATTAATATTTTTTAAATGATTATTTTATCATAATATAATAATGAATTAATATATAATAATATTTAAGTTAATATAATTAATATTTTTAATTACGTTTTTTAATATTTAATTATTATTTTTTTATCCAATTAATTGATAACAAATAAAAGATTAATCAGTTATCAAAACAATTGTTAATTGCAGCCCTAGATTTTAGTTTTTAATTATTTAGACAAATTAGGCTAGATTTTTAACATAACCTGAAAATATTTATCAGCCAGATTGTTTCAGCCAAAGATTTTATATCGGTGCGTCCCTATATTGTACAACTTTAGTAGGCTACTTCAGTGGCTCTACAGTAATCAATAGTAGGCTAGTTATTTAGCACACAGTTTCGGAGTGATGTCGTTAATCAGTAATCAACTCGGTGTGTTCCTACCAGAATTAATTAAATTGCATGAGCCCTTTTCAAAGGCGTGCTGCATGTCATTATGTGGATGCAAAGAGTTGTTGTTTTCCTCCTCCACAGATGGAGCTGTCCAGGCCGAGGCCTCCTCAGCAATCCTGATGATTACACTGAACCAGGAGAGTGGCTTTAAATTACTGTGTTTACTGGCTGGGTTTTGCTCCATGGACCATGAGAACCCTCCTCTGAAAGATCCACTCACTGAGTTTAGTGTTATGGTGGAAGAGGGAAAAATAAAGATGGCGGAAAGGCAAAAAAAAAAAAAAGGAAGAGATTTTCATGGCCTAACTGCTGAGCCTTGTAATTAAGTGGAGAAGTTGGCTGAGGACTCGGGATGTTGTTTGTTCCAGCTTTGGTCAGTAAAGAGGAAATCGCTGCAAGCCATGTTATGACCACTGAGAAGCATGTTATCTTCAGCCGCTTCTTGGCCAGCACTGTTGCATGCGGCGATATCTCTGCACTGTTTATATGTTAGAATTACATTTCAGTAAAACTGTCTTTTCCTTGTTGATTTTCTTTTAATATGTTTAAAAAAGTATGTCATCCTAATCGGAGACCTATGACATTGCTAGACGTTGAAACCATACAGAGACTGATTCTCGATGATCGCTGACATCTGTTTCGCTTCATGCGTACAACCTCTTTAGGATATTCATGTTCTCTGTCCATGTGTCTTGTTGTATAGACAGATCAGTATATTTTTTTAAAGACTGCACATTAAATATGTGCACACATGACCTGTATACTTACAAGGGAGTGTAGCATTATGATTAGACAGACAACCCCTGTCCTCTGGGATAGTAAAACTAAAACATACTTCTGTGCACACACTAAATTTCAAAAGTTTGGGCTCAAAGTGTGTGTGTGTGTGTGTGTGTGTTTGGTTTTTTTTTTTTTTTTTTAAGAAATTAATACATTAATTCAGCAAAAACGGTGTTACAAATTTTTTTTATTTCAAATAAATGGTGGTATTTTGGACTTTTTATTCATCAAAGGCATTTACAAAGTTTTACAAAAATATTAAGCAGCACAACAGTTTTCAATTTTGATCATAAGAAATGTTTCTTGAGCAGCAAATCAGCATATGAAAATGATTTCTGAAGGATCATGTTACACTGAGGACTGGAGTAATGATGCTGAAAATAATAAATAAATTGCAGAATAAATTAAATTAAAGTATTACAATAGAAAATTTTAAATTGTAGTAATATTTCACAATATTACTGTTTTTACTGTATTTTATTTCAAATAAATAAACCTTTGGTGAGCATAGTTTTTTGTACGTCTACTAAAAGTGTTGAAAGTATTTAATGTATTTTTTTTAATTATTAAGGCAGCTAAATATCTTCATGTATAAATAAATACCTGTTTATACCATGTATGATGTGTACTGCATGTTTTGAAAATTAAGCAATTTCAGTAATTTTATTATTATTATTACTTTTTATATTGCATAAAGTCAAAACTAGTTGAAAGTAAATTATTTTCCAAATAATATTTTAAGTTCACTGTGCACTTTTTTCATCATCCTCTATTAAAGAACTGTTGAATGTATAAACATTCATAATAAAAAAAAAAACTAGATTTCATTCCTATTATACCTCTTAATGTTAAAAGGTCTATTAAAAGGAAATACACTTTAATCTGATTTCTGATCAGAAGAATGACAAGGTAAAACCAGATTCAGTAAATGTGTTAAAAATGATTACGTTAAGTATTGAATTAAAATTCTGTTAAAAAATCCAGTTTTGAAATAGTTGATACTTTATCATGTTCTGTTTGTGTTTGCATAAAAGCCTTAGCTCTGAGCTAAATTTTCAGCTTCATCCTAGCTTTCTTTGCCAGTTTCATACAAAGTCAAAAAGTCAAACGGGAACCATTACAAACTCATTATCTATGTGGGCTTGTGACTGATATTAGCTAATATTAGCTCAAAAAGCCTACACGAAAGCATATTTTGAAAATCCCTCGAGTATAGTATGCAATGCTGACAGTGACAACCTTTGACTTTCTATTTTCAACATACTATCAATTTGGACATGGAAATATATCATTCAGAAAGAAGGCACTGGTTGGTGTATTGCTGAAGCAATACTGACCAGGCCATATTTTTCCACATATACTTCATAAAGTGACAGCCACAGGAAGTCTTAATGGACTTCATTGTTTGTCCATATGTCATAAACTACAGCGTGTACACAGTGTTTTTCACTGTCAGGTGTTCAAGCACAAAAATGCTGTTTAAAGGCATGCATAATTGCCTGTGTTAAGTGCATAAGCTAATGGTAAAGTGCCTGGCTAAGGTTCTAGCACAGCCAGTTGTGACTGCATTAGTGATGGGTGAACCCACTGCACTGACACCATGCAAAACAGCTAGACCTCCTCAGAAGGAACCATTCACGTCAGCCCAAGGTAAACTTTCACTCTGAACACCACAAATCTCTCTTTATTTCACTGTAGTTAGACCCAGTAATGGAAAAAGACCACAGTGTCCCAGCCAGAGCTTGTTAAACATTACACACGGAGGTTCTGAGGGAACAAACAAGGCCTTCTGGAGATGAAGGGTTGTTGGAAAACTGCTATGAATCTTATCCATTTATTTTTAGCTCTGTTTCCAATATGCTTAAATGCTGTCATTACAGCATCAGGGTCCTCATGTGGTGAAAATGTAAAAACAACCATGCAGCTCATATATTTTCTCTGTTCTTAAAGGGATAGTTCACCCTAAAATTAAAATTCTGTCATTGTTCTAGAGGTGGGCGATATGACCAATATCTTATATCACAATATGAGTCATTTTATTTCATGGTAACAATATATATATATATCAAGATGTAGTTATTTTTTTAAATAGCCTAAGGTCATTATGATTTCAACATTTTTGATACCATAGAAATTTCACAATTGTGTATGTATGTATATATTCACTGTGTAAATTAAATATATTTCTTTTTAAAGTTACAAAAGTGATTTAGTCAAGAGGAGTGAGAAATTTTTCTCTTTTATTGTTTGATTAACATGAATGATAGACGGCAGGAATATTAGACTGCTGTCACTTTAAGAGCTGCCCAAAATCCAATATAGGCCTACTGTTACATGTGTTTTCTTTCTCAGCTGTTTGCTTTCACTTAACACCTAAATTGCTGTGTTTACGAGGATACTTGCAGAGACGGGTATTTTGACGCATACAAGTGTATGTGTTTCACCGTTCAAGGCCTACAAAGTGGCAAAAATATCTCCATTCAATAGACGGTTTCAACAGCAACAACATAAACAAGCGTTACTACGCATGCGCGCTTTTGTGGCCCAAACTTAACTTCCGGTATACTTCCACAAATAATCAAGTCCCTCTAGAGTAGATTATCTCTAATAACAAGCAAAATATGTTTGCTGCGTAAATCAGACGGGCTTATTGAAAATGCAAATTAGTTCTCTGCCAGCAGGAGGTGCTTTTAGAGCAGCAGAGATCGAGGTTTCCCCGGTAACGCTGTACACAAAGCAGCGCTGAGCTCACAAACGCTGCTTTATCAGGCATTATATGCAAGATGAAATGAAAATGACATTGAATATTTTCTACCGGTTAATCGTGTCTACTGGTATATCGCCACCCCTACATCATTCCCGGCTTGTGTGACTTTCTTGCTTCTGCAAACACAAAAGGTGGACTTTTGATAAATATACTGGTCACTCTTCAGCCAATATGATTATTTTACACATCAGACTGAATTGGTTCTGAAGTTCAGTTCACTTGATCAGTGATTCAGTTTTTAACTGCCCTTGAAAAGGAAAGATTATCATTAAATAATGACTTGAAATTTCATTCTACTCATGGTTTTTCAGTCCTCACTCATTGTAATGGCATGAAATAGGCTGAATTTGTCTCACTTGAGTAAAAATAATACGGTTTCAGTTTTGGGTGAACTATTCCTTGGCGTGTTTTTGAGTATATGAGGTCAACCCTTGTCATGGTGAAGTTCTTTCACTGGCCGTCGCCCAGTTTATTGCCTCTAAATGTCTGTGGTGTGTAGAAAAATGTTGATATCCCCACATCACTTCATAATTTTTCTTTTCATGCTTTCATACATGTCAGCTAGATTTATTGTCTAGCATTCTCTCTTAAACCACAGTACGTCTATAAGAGCTAAAGCAGCACTTAGGCCTCACACTATTCAGCCATCCTTCCAGGGAGATACAGTGAGCTAGATGAGAGGAGACACAGGTAGGTTTTACAGTGCCCTCCACTAATATTGGCACCCTTGGTAAATATGAGCAAAGGCGGCTGTGAAAATAAATCTGCATTGTTTATTCTTTTTATCTTTCATTCAAAAAATTCACAATATTCCAACCTATCATTGAAGTAAAACAATTGAAAGTGGGGAGAAAATGTCATTGTGAAATAAATGCTTTCTCTAGTTCATGTTGGCCACAATTATTGGCACCCAATTATTGCAACATCCTTTTCCCAAGATAACAGTTTTCTCCTATAATGCCTGAAGAGTTTGGAGAACACCTGACAAGAGATCAGAGGCCATTTTCTTCAAAAAGAATCTCTCCAGATCCTTCAGATTCCCAGCTCCATGTCAGTACTTCTCCTCTTCAGTTCACCCACTCATTTTCTGTAGGGTTCAGGTCAGAGGACGGGGACAGCCATGGTAAAAGATTCATTTTGTGCTTAGTGACACATTTTTGTGTTTATTTTGAGGTTTGTTTTGGATTGTTGTCCTGGTGGAAGATCCAAACACGGCCCATTATAAGATTTCTAACAGAGTCAGTCACTTATTGATTTTTTTATCTGTTGGTATTTGATAGAATCCATGATGTTAACAAGATGTTCAGGACCTCTGGCAGAAAAACAGGCCCACAACATTAAAGATCCAGCAGTATAACTGTGGACATGGGGTACTTTTTTATCCCTGTTTGTACTAAACTCATCTGGTGGGTTTGCTGCCCCAGTTTCATCTGACCATAGAAGCCAGTCCCATTTGAAGTTCCAGTCGTGTCTGATAACTGAATTTGCTGGAGATGAGCGAGGAAAAATTTCCTTGAAACCCTCCCGAACAACATGTGCTGATGGAGGGGATGTTTGAGATATATATATATATTGTTTTTAGGTTTCTGACCCCAAGACTCAGCCAATCTCTACAATTCTCCAGCTGTGATCCTTGGATAGTCTTTGGCCACTCAAACTCTCCTTCTCATCGTGCATTAGGACGATATAGACACATGTCCTCTTCCAGGCAGATTTTTAACATCTTTTGATTGGAACCTCTTAATTATTACCCTGATGGTGGAAATGAGGATTTTCAATGCTTTAACTCTTTTCTTACAGCCACTTTCTATTTTGTGATGCTCAACAATCTTGTTCTGCACATCAGAACTATATTCTTAGGTTTTACGCCTTGTGATGGATGATTAAGGGAATTTGGCCTTTGTGTTCCTCATATTTATAATCCTGTGGATCAGGAAGACATGGCTGGACAATTTCATGCTGCTAGTCACCATGGCGTGCTAAAAAATTTAAATATGAATGGGAATATAATTCCGAGATATTTTACTCATAAGAATTTCTAGGGGTGCCAATAATTGTGGCCAACATTCATTGGAGAAAAACATTTATTTCTTCATGAGATTTTCTCCCCACTTTCAATTGTTTTACTTCAATCATAGGTTAGAATTTTGTGAATCGTTTGAGTGAAAGATCAAAAGGATAAACAATGCAGATTTATTTTCACAGCCGCCTTTGCTCATATTTAACAAGGGTGCCAATATTAGTGGAGGGCACTGTATGTGTAGCTTTCTTAAAACAGCATTTTGTGTAGATTTTTTAAAACGGCAGAATTCTGTAGTCTGTGAGGAAGCCAAATCATGTTTACAAAGTAATGAGCTGATTTAGCACAAAATATTTATACACTACCATTCGAAAGTCTGGGGTTAGTATTTTTTTTTAAATACTTTTATTCAGCAAGGATGCATTCAGTTGTTCAAAAGTGATAGTAAAGACATTAATAATGATACAGAAAGATTGCTAATAAATAACAATTCAACTATCCTAAAATCATAAAACCCTAAAATTTATCACAGTTTCCACAAATATTAAGCAGCACAACTGTTTTCAACATTGATAATAATAAGAAATGTTTCTTAAGCATCAAATTAGCATATTAGAATGATTTCTGAAGGATCATGTGACACTGAAGACTGGAGTCATGGTGCTAAAAATTAAACTGCTAATTAAATTATATTCAAATACAAGAAAAGTCAGTTGAAATTGTAATAATATTTCACAATATTACAGCTTTTTTTTTTTCAGAATAAAATTTTGTGTACAAAATTGAAAAGCACTTTCTCGATCTGGCAAGTTCTAATCTGATTGACCGATTTTTTTGCAGCTTCAGGAAATAATTGCTATATTTAATTTTTCAGTCCACTGGGAAACAAGTTCATTACAGTTTGTCTCCGACTAATACAATGAGCACTTCTGAAAATGAAATAATTGCTAGATTTAGCAAGAATAGTGGCTTTTAGTGTATTCAAAGTTTTGTTTGAGGAACGAGTTGACTAGATATTTTGTTTAATTTTCCAAGTACAGGTACAGCCGTTCACATTTTTCCCACACCAGTCTATTTTTATGATAAAATCTTAGGCAAATTTCAGATAAACCCACCCTTAAAAGGCAGATTGAAAGAAAACAATCTGTGGTTGATCACTTTACATGTTGGTCAGATGGTCTTAGTTCCTGTCCAAGTAGGCATTTCTTGGCTGGAATAAGCTGAAATGTGGACCAGATTGTATGCCATTTAATTAAAGCGCTTGCTAAACAAAACTACTAGATGTGTGACTTAACTGCTGACAGCTTAGTAGTGCCTTTTTCACATTTTATGTAGTTCTCTTGTGAATATAGCAGCCGTTCTTCTCTAAACCCTTCTGAAATCCATTTAAAGCAGGGATCTCCTCCATTTGCTCTGCTCTGCAGGAGTCTGCTACTAGATTGGGCCGTTGTTGATTTTGCTGTTGCTTTTGGCTCCCAGTGCAGTTACACTGTTTTGCCAGCTGTGTGCCGTCTTTTGTTTTTGCTCCTAGCATCACGTGCTGGAGATTCAAGGAGGTGTTTTCTCAACGTGCCAGCAGTTGCTACAATCTGGCTTGCATCAAGGAAATGAGCCATATTTCAGAAGAAAGACGTTTGATTAGCATCCATTTACTGAGTCTGAAATTCGGTCTTAATGCGTGAAAGTGTAAAATGATATGCTCGTTTTACAGTTACTGTTGCAATCTAAACCAGCTCTGAGTCAGAAACTGGCTTAATATGAGGAAAATCTTAAACTGAAGCATCAAAAGAAGCGTATGTATCCATAAAGACATCAGAGCAGGAGGTTGTTTGCAGATCTATGTAAATGTTTGAATAGTAAGCGGTTTTTGGACTTTGAACTTCACTGTGATTTGAGTATTGTGCTGGTCTTCATAGAGAGTATTGAGCACATACATTAGCAGACACCACACTGCCTTTGTAGCTTCAGCTGTTTACACAGTTGAGTCACTGTGTATACATTAAAAGGAACCGCAACCTTAGACTGTTACACTCTGCCATTTGTCCTGCTCATGTTATAGCTGCAGAGGAGCACATGGCAAAAGACTTGTGGAGGAATAACGGGTTTCCTTTCAATTTCTTTTTTTCTGTCTGTCCTGTTATCTTCTCTTTCCTCCAATCTTGATTTCATTATTTTTATTCTTCATTACTTCCTTTTCACCTTTTCCTTTCCTTTTAATTTCTTCCTCTCTTAATGTTTCCTCTTTTCTTTCTTTCTTGCCTGCCTGCTTGCTTGCTTTGCTTTCCATCATTTCTTCCCTTCTTCTGTTCCTCCATTTTCCTTTTTCTCCTTTCTGTTTTCCTTCCTCCTTTCCATCTGTCCTTTCTATCTTTCCTTCATTTCTTAATTACAGTCCAGTAATTGTTTCTGTTTTGTTACTTCCTTCCTTCCGTCCTTTTCTTATACCTTATTTTCCTTGATTTCCTGTTTTCTCTCAAATTTTCCTTTACTTTCCATTTCATTTCTTTCTCTCTTAATGTTTCCTCTTTCCTTCCTTCCTTCCTTCCTTTGGTCCTTCCTTCCTTCTTTCTTTCTTTCTTGCTTGCTTGCTTTCTATCTTTCCTTCATTTCTTAATTTTAGTCCTGTATTTGTTCCTTTCCTTTCCTTTTCCTTTTCCTTTCCTTTCCGCTTTTCATCCTTTCAATCCTTCTTTCTGTTGTTGTTTATTCTCATTTACTTCCTTCATTCACCCTTCCTTTCCTCTTTTTCTGTATAAAGTGTACTTGCCCCCAGTGCTGTGTCAGAAGGCAACTTCTGAGGCCGACATTCAAGTTAATGTTCATCGGAGTGTTCAACTTAAAGGCTAAACCAAATGGCTCACGTCCATTTGACTGAGGAGGAGTGAGGAATTAGAAATCTGACAGGCCGCCTCCCTCGTTAAGGTCCGATCCGGTCGTTTCCATGCAGAGCACATCCCAAAATTCACTTCCTCTGTCTTTCACTACGGTCTCGGTCGGGGACGGGAGGAAAGGAGGGGGATCGTGGGATGACCGGTGGCTGAAGCGAGTGTGGGAGCGTCCGCTCTCTGTCTCCGACCTCACAGAGCGCTGCGCACTGAATATTAAACTTCTCCCTCCATTGTACCAATGGCTGTTTAGACTACTGTCAGGGAAATGCCAATTTCAGTTATTTTTATTTGTGTTATGCGTTTCATTTTATTACTTACTGACAGATGGAATAGTTAGGTTTTTATTGCCCTTGGCTAGAAGACATTGTTCAAGGTCAATGCCAAGGAAATCTTTTAATGCAGCAGAACAGAATAATGGTCTGTTAATTCAGTGTCGGTCCTCATCAAAGCTCCAATAGATAAGCGGGGAATCTGCACTGCGATGGCATTCTTTATCAGGCTGTCTGGATCGGGCTCTCGCGATTGATTCCGGGGAGAACAGAGCATCTCTGTGTCTGTGGCCCAGTGGAGCTTGTCCTGCGAGTGACTCTGCTCATATTAATCATTTATGTGGTTCCCAGGTGTCTGGCCTGTTAACTGACTTGCAGTGATCACAGGGGAGAACCCCACTGCTTCCCTCCTCTGCACACTTCCATCCTTCAAAACCTCTCTGCTTCTCTTCTCACCTAATCTCAAGGGGCCACTCATGCCAGCTGAGGGTTTACGGCCTCGTTCTCCCACCCTCTGTCACGCTCTATCTCTTTCCATCCCTGATTTTGGAAAGATTGCTTCAATTAAGCTGACGGTGGGGTTCCTTAAGCCATTAGCTGTGTTGCTGGAAGCCGTGTGCTGTCTATCTCCGCTCTGCTCCCTGTAGATTGAGGAAGCCACATGCTGCTGTCTGTACACTGTCTGGTTATTCATGTCTCAAGCACTCTTATTAATCACATGGAAACACCAATGTTGTTGTTGTTTTTTTAAATTAGGCTGGATGAGTGTCTGTTCAGGATTTTATTTATATCAGCTCTGGTTTTATTTAGACATCTTTGCATAGTTCTGCTTTAGAAACAATAATGTGGTGATGGCAACATCAGTGATGAAATCAAATGCTAATATTCAATTTCTGCATATGCTATTGTACTGTATGATTTATTGGGTACAATGCAGAGAATGCATTGGAATATGTTTACTCTCATTACTATTTTTGATCATACTTGATTCTATTTTTGATCATCAGATTATTCACCTATAGTGGCGGTTAAACTAACACCAAAATTCTGGAGTCTTTAGGGACAAATATTTAATTGAGATATTGGGTTCTTCTGACATGAGCCAGTAAATGGATGGAATACACCATGTGTATGACTTTTAAAATTGAAAAGTTACACTTTGTAAATGGTTACAGAGAAAATCTGGGCATCGCATACTGAATGACTGAGGTTCACACACTACTACATTCTGAACACAAACTCATGTTTCAAATTCAAATAAAAAAAACTGTGCATGTTAAAAATTGGCCCAAAATATCAAACATGTTTAATATCCTCCTACTGGAAGAAAAAATAAATAAAAATCAGAGACTGTATCCATCATACACTACACAGTTTTCTATGAAATTGGCCAACTCTGACTGCCCAAAATCTGTTTACTGACTCTGACTTTTAGCAAATAGCATCGACTGGACCAGACTGAAAACTGGGACAAAAATCTGAGCAAAAGTCACAAACCTAGCAACAGCTTGGAATACCATAGCAACCTCCTAGCAACATTCTAGAACCCACTCTGTACATTTTAAGACTGGAATACACTACACGACTTTTGCCCCAATTTACAGTTTGGATAAGTCAACGCTAGTTGCCGAAAGTCAGAGCCAGTCTGCAGATTTGAGTTGACCGATTTCATAGAAAATCGCATAGTGTACGATGGTCACAGACTCTCATTTTTAGCATCAGACTTTGATTCCATCCAGTCGTCGGAGATCAAACATGATTTTAGAACACAAAGCCTATTGTTTTCATTTGTCAACTAGGGATGCACCAAATGTTCAGCAACCGAAATTATTCGGCCGAAAATAGCAAAAATAAATCTCTTTCGGTGTTCAGCCAAACAAGAGAAAAGACTGAATAAATTGTACTGAACAATGATATTTTTGGTGACGCAATCAAATGCCAACCAGTGAAAGGCATGTAGCAAACATGTCGGCAGTGTGGAAGTGGAAGCATTTAAAAGTGTCCAAGAAAGACAAGCACTGACAGCAAGAGACTGTTCAGTACTGCTTTGCATGTCTTCGATGAGAAGAGGAAGGGTTGGTTGCTGTATGATTATTGAAATCACGAAATGGCCTTAAACAGTTATTAAATAAACTGCAGAATGTTATGTTTTCATTCTGACAGCGCTGCACGAGCTCGAGGCGCTATCTGCTTGCCAGGGTTCAAAGTCCAAAGCACGAGGAAAAAGTTGCTCAGTAATATTTTTATGAATTTTTACAAAGTATGGATGTGACAATGATATGAGTGACAAACATCTTCCCAAATTCGTAATGAGAATCATTTATAACTATATCTGCTGTGTTGTCAACAACAAGAAGCACTGAGGCCCACCAAAATAAAAGCTCCATCAACATTCATAAATGTTAGTACTGCAATTTTACTGTTGTTCTGTAAAATAAAATTAAAAAGTAGTAGACTCTATTAATACATTTATTATTATATTCACACAGTGTTCAATTTGGGATCTGTAATATTTTCTATTATGCCATGGTCTGTCTGAATACTCGATTCTGATTGGCTGGCAGGTGTTCATTAAATTCGTTGAACTGCACAGGTAGTTCCAGGTCAGTTTAATCACTTCCTATAAACATTGGTAACCATAGTAACATACAGTTACAGTTGAATAGTAATACAGACGAAAATAACCGTCATTTTTATCGTTCCGGTCAAATATTGCAGCGCAAATATTATTAATATCTTTAATATGTGAATGCTGCTAAATGACCCTGGCATAAACGGGATAATCAACGGCTAGCTGTGCATTAAACGATTTGAACGATTTTGCACGACGTGGAGGCGAAGAACCACCCGACGCGCAGCGGTTGCCTTCGCGAAGTGCATTCAAATCGTTTAATGCACAGCTTACATGTTTTAAAAGAAGTCTGTTTTGCTCAGCAAGGCTGTGTTTATTTGTGCAATAAAAAATACAAAAATGGAAATATTGTGAAATTACCATTTTTAAATAACTGTTGAATGTGAACATATAGTAAAGTGTAATTAATTGCTGTGATCAAAGCTGAATTTTCAGCATCATTACTCCAGTCTTAAGTGTCACACGATCCTTCAGAAATCATTTTAATATGCTGATTTCCTGCTCAAAGTGTTCAGTTTTAGTAGATTTTTTATTTTTATTTCTATATTTTTTTAAAGCAAGTCAAAAAAAGCACATTTTGGCTACTTAAATTGTGCAATGGTGAAAAAAATGGTCAAAATACATTGGGGAAAAAACCCGAAAAACCATATTCGGCTTTTGGCCCAGTGTTTCATTTTGTTCAGCTTCGGCCAAGAATTTTCATTTCGGGGCATCCCTATTGTCAACCCTCTCCTAGCAACTCAAGTTTCTGCACGAGTTTGTTATAATTGGAACGACTTCAAAGTCTGGTGGTGTGTGATCCTCAGTCATTTTGTGTATGATGGCCAGTTTTCCTGAATGACTATTTACAAAGTCAGTAAATGTATGATGCCAGGTGGTCTTCTTTTCAGATTTTAAAAGTCGTGTAGTGTACTCCAGCCTTTAGCAGCAGCATGGCTGCTCCCTATGATTGGAATGGCAACTTTTCCTTTAGAAAATCTAAATCTCTTTTATTAAAGCCTTGCTTTCAGTCTTGGTGCAAGTTAAACACACAGTGACAGGTGCAAAAACATCACTTTCTATTCAGTAAATCTGCCAGAATCTAGAAAGTTGAAGCTGAAGTTATGATCTGTATAGATTAATGAACTTTTGGATGCAAATGCGATCCCCTCCTCATGTAAAACACATTTAATGATGATCAAATTTGTTGTAATTATCAATAGCCCACTCTGTCTTTATAAATTATGTTTGTGATTAAAGGAAATACTGCAATTAATGTAGTAACCCAGAAATGTCTTTATCTTCTGTGAGAAAGCGCTGATACTCTGACCTCTTTCAATCTGGATATGCCTGAGATGTGAAACGGGTCTAAGAGCGAGGTTAAAGGGTAACTAGCGCGCGTGGGCTGATAAATTTTCGATTTTCTGGAATGACAGCCAGATGCAGATGTCCAAACGTGTGTCCTTTGTCCTGACTTTGAGGGCAGATGTGAGCGTCCTGGTGGACAGCGCCGTGGAGAGCTCTTGCTGAGAGAGGAGGCATCTGCTGCGCTTTTCAGAGACCACCTCTTGTTCCTCAGCTCCAATCTCCCTCTCTTTTCAGCCCAGGCGGAACTTGTCACCTCTTCACGTCCTCGCTTTCTTCCCCTTTCTCGCTGTGCCATCCCTCACACTGAGGAAACAAACAGACAGATGTCTTATTTTCTACCACCTGCAGAGCTCCACCCACCCACCGGATCGATCTTCCTGCCGACCCACGTTCATGCCCACAGTCAGTGACACTGGGGCTTTTCAACTTGGCAAGCGGACATCGATCAGCAACGATTTCCTGTCTGCGATGACTGAGAGGGCTGGAGATTGATCACTCGCAATTGTCTAATTGTGTGGCGTGGGATTGCGTGCATGCTTATTTGTGTGTTTCCATCCAAGTGAGTGAATGAAACCAAAGAGAAGGGATTTTATAAAGTGCTTGACAACTGTAGACCTCCCACTCCAAACGCTATGGCTTAGATTCTTCTCATTTGCAATCTGCCAGCAAGGACAATGTGTGTGTCCGGGGGTAGTCCATTGTCTTTCAAATGAAGCTGTCCCCCTTCCAAAACTGGAACAGAAGGTCATGAAAGCTCCCTCCGTCCTACGCTTGAAAAGCTAATTTGTGGGTGGACCTCTTTGTTGACGTAGATTCTGCTGATTGTGATGCAGGTCCAAAATTCGCAGTCCCTCTACGCTGACCTTGTCCTAGACCGCCGTCGTCCTGTATTTGGAGTAATTCATCAACGACGCCTACTCGCTCCCTCTGTGTTCTCATTAATATTAAAAATGATGAACTCATGTGGCATACGCGAGAGTCTTATCTGAACTAATAACTAGTATTGATTGCGATTCATATGTCGTCAGATTGTAATTCCCTTGTTTAAAGCGATCCATATGCGATAACAGCTGCATGGCTGCGTTGGCAATGTATGCTTATTTTCCCCTAGGTTTTGCCCACTCAAAAATCAATCAGGAAAAAATAGATTGTTATTTTCACAGTGAGTGGCGGTGTCTGACTGTTTTGTTTGGCTCCTTGCTTAACAACTGGCTTCAAATTGACTTCCCAGCCATTACTCCGGAGTCAATTTGAGTTGATTTGATCTTAATTCATTCAGGATGTGTGCTGGTGCAGCCCCTGGACTGTTTTGGGGGGTTAATATTGATTTTTATTGCTAAAACTTTTGGTTATTTTATTGTTACAGTGTTCGGTGTGAATTTATTACCAGGTTGGATTGGCAAAAATAGGATGAAGGGTATTAAAACAAAAGGCTGGTTGTGGTGAGTTGCATGGAAGACTGAAGCCCCTTTATGATTACTTCAGCATGGCTTCTCTGGCACTGGATCAAACAACACACAGGACAAATGGGTGAGAAACTATTGTCCACACTGGTGAGAACAGGGCAGTCACACCAGACCTGCTGCTGTAATTCAGCCAAAAAGATCTTTATTCTGCTGAGTGAATAAAAATGAGGGTTTTGGTTGACTGATAATATATCATGCTCATGATTTTTAAGATTGGGATTTATTTCCAATTCATTATTTTGGTCACACTTTATTTTAAGTTTCAAGTTGTTACCCAGTATTTATTAATCTTTGTTATTAACATTAGTTGCACCTGTTCATATTAGTTCATGATAACTCTGGTCCATTAAATACAGGCACATCTTTTCATTTTAATAATGGATCAGTAAAATGGTTGAAATTAACAGTAACTGAGATTTTATAAATATTTAGTGGAAAAAAATAAATAATAATAATAATAATAATAATATATATATATATATATATATATATATATATAGTTTAAGCCTTTGAGATTTACGTAATTTAATTAAAACAAATTTTTTAAATAATCCTTACATATATTATTTGAATAATTGACCAATCCTTATCAATTATTCAATTAAAATACATGTTGAAACAATATACAATACAATTGATTTATTCAATTCAGTTTGATGGAATTTTACTATTAATTAAATTGCGTAAAAATAAAAAAAAATGCTTTTAATTATTTTTCATTGTTAGTTCATGTTAAATAATGTGGCTAACCAAATGAAACCTTATTTCAAAGTGTTACCTTTTGTGTTTTATTTTCCCAGTTTTAAATGTTTTTTTCAAAACAAGCCAATCAAACAGAATTTAAACACAAGGCTAAATGTGAACAAAATTGTATGCTTGGTTTTATGCATGTTGTTTTGTTTTTTTTCCCACATGCAATTGAACTGTTGTTGTGCACTGACCTATTATAACCAAAAGGGACATTGTAACCGGAACTGTGGTGTGTATTACAATTTTGGTCTAGACAATCTTGACAGTAAAATCTTCTTGATTACATGGTATGTTTGGAAAGTTTAATGGTGTGGAAAGTATTTTTTAGTATTCCAACTTCAGTAATGTTCAGTAAGAATAGGTCAAACAAACTGTTAGTCATTATATCCCACATATTGCAATGTGCAAGTATTTATTATATAGTAATGTTTCCACTTAAACCTTAAAGGGATAGTGCACCCAAAAATAAAGATACTCACCCTCATGTTGTTCCAACCTTTATTGGACCCCATTGACTTTAACAGTTGAAACATTCTTCAAAATATCTTCTTTTATGTTCTGGAAAAAAAAAAAGAAAAAAAAAAAAGAGTCATACAGGTTTGGAATGACATGAAAGTGAGTAAATGATGACGGCATTTTCATTTCTGGGTATATAAGCCTTAAACTGAAACTACATTTTTATTTTATTTTTCCAAATGCACCATGGTTTGAAAGGAAAAACTGACATCTGTTAAAATTTATGAAATAGACATTATTGGCAATACAAAACCGAGAAATAAATAACCTATAATAGATTTATTAGATCTCTTAAATAAGAGATTTCCAATAAAAGTTAAAAAGGTGCAGGTTATTTGACAGAACAGATCAGTTTCTTGATCTCTAATCGGAGGCTTGCACATTTGTCCCACAGAGTCTGCATTAGGATAGTTACAATGTTAAAAAGCTGAGTTCTCTATTATCACCGCAGTTGGGCTGCAAGACTCTCGGGCATTTCATAAGTCCTTGTTATCAGCAATTCTCTCTGGACACAACAACACAGCCTCAGGCACCTGTGAATGAATTAACATCCATTACATCAGCTCCTCACAATGCCTGTTGACTGTACTGCAGTCATCACCTAAATGTAAATCATGCTCACTTATCACTGTGTGTTCTCGGTGCTTATCCTTGATGTGACTTATCTTAGTATTTGGCTTCTGCTTGGCATATTAAAGGAATAGTTCATTGAAAAAGAAAAGTTCTGTAATCATTTGCATGCCTTCATGTTATTCCAATCTTCAGTGGAGCACAAAATTTATAGCACTTTTTTTCATGTAATGAAAAAGAGTATAGGATCCATGCTCTCAACTGCCAAAATTATATTTGATTGACTCAGATTGTGCAAAGAAAGTGTTTTTTGTTTTAAAGTTAACCATTCATTTCACTATGTCATTGACTCCCTAAACTTAAATAGAAATTTCTTTAGTATTTTTATTATTTACCAAGAATTTAAATGGAAATTGTGGAGAAACGCAATGAAAAACACAGACCTGAACACACATACTAAATGAGCTCCAGGCTACCGCACTAATATTTAGCTCTGACGTCTATCCTATATTTTCCCCTAAAGCCTGTGAGAAAAGCCACTGTGTGTGAGAGTGATTTGCACAAGGATCTCACTATTAGACTGCCAAAGGTGACATTAAGGCCCAAACAAATGCAGATCTCATGTCTAGTGAATTTATACAGTTGTATACAGTATGGTTACATTTACATAAAGGAACCACAGTATATGCTTTATTTTGGCATTAAGCAATGTAAATAATTGGGTATTTTACATAAAACTTCAAGTAGTGACACGAGTGTCCTGTGATGTGACTTTCTATTCATTTTTATCTTATTCAGCTATATATTTCTAAATTTTTGTGTAGTATGTATTTCTCTGCATTACCATTAAAAGGTTTGTGGTCAGATTTTTTTGTTTGTTTTTAAGAAATTAATACTTTTTGTCAGCAAGGATACAGATTTTACATTATTGCAAAAGATTTCCATTTCAAATAAATACTATTCTTTTGTACTTTCTATTCATCAAAGAATCTTGAATAAAAATATGAAGCAGCACAACCATTTACAGCATTAATAATAAGAAAAAATGTTTCTTGAGAATCAAATCGGCATATTAGAATGATTTCTGAAGGATCGTGTGACACTGAAGACTGGAGGAATGATGCTGAAAATTCAGCTTTGCTGCACAGGAATAAATTAAATTAAAATTGACAGCATTAAGTATTTCACAATTTTTACTGTATGTTTGGTCAAATAAATGCAGCCTTGGTGAGCATAAGAGACTTGTTTCAAAAACATAAAATAAAAAAACCCTCCAAACTTTGGTAGTGTAAAAACAGTAAGAATTGCATATCATGCAATATTTCCATGTTTATTTATTTATTATTAATTTGTTATGATTTTACAGTGGCACTCAGATTGACCCACTTTTTGTAACTTGTTCAATTGTTTACTCATCTTCCACTGTTTTTTTTTATTAATTTTTTATTGATGCAATTAAATTCAATTAAAATTGTAATCAATTCATTTTAATTCACATACTTATAAAAATATGCAGGGTTTGGTTATAGTAAACTACACATTCAGTTTAAAGGTGTCAGTCATTCTCAGTGGGTGTAAACTTGGGTAATGATATTAGGTCTTTTTAGGCCCTGTTTTAGTGTGATCTAATAGACTCCCTGACTGGGGTGTATATCCATGTAGACTTCTCTCATCGCTGGACCATGGGGTGTCGTCAAGACAACCTCACGCTACAAAGAGCCTTCACAGGCCCATTCAGAGGCACGAGAGAGAGGGGCTTTTGTGCTGGAGTTGTGGGTGGGAAGTAATATATTCATTCAGTGTGCAAACAGACGAATAAGCATGCTAACTCGGCTCAGTCCTCTATCGCATTTCATATCTGTGAGCCGCAAAAAGAGGTCCCATTTGTCAGCAAGATGAATTAAGGCTGAAGATGGTCATACAGATTACATATGGACACAGACACACACCCGTACATGAACTCCTGTCACAGTGAAGCCGACAGCTGAGAGATTAATTACTCTCAAACTGAACTTTATGCACAGAGACTAGAATTAATTCGTAAACTAAAAAAAAAAAAAAAAACACTTTTGCGCTATGAAAACAATATTATTCTGTGTTTTTGAGCATCCTGACTAGCCACAGATGTGAGTTCAAGACAATACTATCTTTTTCTCTGACTAATGGCAGATGGAGGAAGTTTCCTGGAAACTTGTTGGAGACAATCATTATTATTATTTTTTTTTTTATATTGTTTTGACTTACAAGCATGCCACATCTTATTATAAACAAAAATACAACTTGAGTACATGCTTCAAAGATCCTCCATGAAAAAATGTTGCTTATATTTACATTTGTTTACAAGTATACAAACCACGTCGTGCCAAAGCTGTATGCATTAGAAACAGCATTGAACCCCATCGACTTTCATTATATGAACAAAAACACATTTGTCAAAATATCTTCAGTATTCCTCTGAATAATGACATAGATATTTATATTACAGAAATATACTTAATCGTACATGTTTGGAACAACGTGAGGTTGAAAATCTATTTTTGGCTGATGTTTGGGGTCTCAGAGACATGAAGAAATAAGGATGCACAATATTTTGTTACCATGTTATAGGCTGATTTTAGACATTTTATATGTGCCAATATTACATTGATGTAATGTAATGTAATAATGTAATCTTTTTTTTTTTTTTATTTAGACAGAACAATGTAAACCATTTATTGGTCAGCCGTAACGTGGAAATAAGTATTGCCTTGCCATATTGAACTGAAGTAACTGTGTAGATTATACAGTGATAGTTATAAAGTGCTTATCTATGTTGGTGGTAATGCCTTTAACTATATATGGATGGCCAATATTACGCTGAGGCCTTTGGCTCCTGTTCAGCTGCCATAATCAGTGAGCCATTTGTGATGCTGTCCTGCAGGAATGTGATTTCGTACGAGCAGCCGTCATAATTCAGGGAAGTGTGAATGTGAGGGCAGGGTGATATCAGCTGGCTCTTTCATCATACTGCTGCTCAATACAGTTACTACAGGCTAATGCGTACAATCACTGACACAGCACATGCCCCTGACTCAGACAGTACAGCGCTGCCTTGTCTAGACACAGGAGACGAGTCAAAATGCAACTGAGCTCATTCATAGCCATATTCAGTGCAAATATTTCAAACCCATATGCCTTTTTTTTTCTTTTTTTTTCAGTGGGAATTATAAAGAATCTTTTGTATACAGTGACTGCTCATTGTCACTGTAGTCACTAATAAACAGAATAATAAGAAATGTTATATTAAATGTTAAGAAAAATAAAATCTTACAATACTATATACTACTATACGCTAATACTAAATAAATAAATAACTAGTCTCTCTCTCTCTCTCTCTCTCTCTCTCTATATATAGCGATATAATTATATGTAAAATATTTTGTGTAAATGTAATGCTTAAAATATTAAATAAAATGTTTATCTTTAATATTACGCATTTATGTTTATAAATAGTTCATTATTATAATTATATAAATAAATAATTGTATAATTATTAAATAATTATATAAATATAATATGCATTAAATAATTATATAAATGGTTATTTGTGAGATTATCAGAAAATAGTAATGTATTATCATGTAATTTACATAAAATATTTTATTTAAATTACAATTTAATTTAAGTTATTATACTAGTATAATAAATTAATAAAATATTATTTATTAATTATTAAATGTTTATTTTGTGTAAATATTTTTAATTATGTATTATATAAATAGTTTAGTTTAATTCTTAAAAGATTGTTTATTATTGATAACACATTAATTAGTTATTATTATTACAATTATTATATAAATTAATTGTAAGATTATCAGTGAGTAGTAAAGTTTTTTATTATATTTATTATTTTAGTAATTTTTATTATTAATAAATAAATAAATAATAATATTAAATAATAAATAAATAACATCTTATTTGATATGTATCATTATATAATCACATAATAATTACTGCATGTTCTTGTAAGCTATTGGAAAAGAGCTACTGTTCTTACCATACTTAAGAAAAAAAATGAATTTGATATGACATAGTAATGAGTAAATGATGGGTAAATTCCATTTTTGGATGAACTATCACTTAATATTTAAATGTCCTTGAAGGCATGTTAGAAAACGGTGACTTGATTCTCATGACTCTTCCTTGACCTCAGCTTGACACCATCCTACGATGCCCAATTGAGTCCCTGTCACATCTGGGTCACTCAGACACTCTTTCCTTGTTCCATCACTGCACGATTCATCGAAGCAGCACACAGAAAGCATCTGGAGTTTGCTATAAGGACTCAGAGTGTGTTGAATAATTGAAAAGGCCCCAAACCTCAAGCCCGCCTCAGGACTTCCCCCAATTAACACGTGTCCTACAGCCACGTGAGCCTTCTTTTCATCTGAATGTAGTATAAGGCTCCAAAAGTGGCTGTTCACCCTCACCTGCAGGTGTGCGGCTCGTCCTCCACCCCGGTTTTGTTTTTTACTGCTCAGCTGAAGCTGTGGGATTTCTTTTCTGGTCAGTCAGGCAGGACAAAGGATAGTTTCTCAGAGGGGGATGGACGTCACCCCTCTGAAAAACGTTATGATGGGGAAACCCATGAAAAATTCATGACACGCAGCCATATTCGGAAGCTGCCGGGGGCCTTTAAATGCTCCTCAAACAAAGTGACTTGCATTGTGTTGAAGTGATGTTTAACATGTGCCTTGTTAAATGTGATTTACCGGTTCTGAACTCTGACTGACATCTGATATGCCGGTCTGCAATGTCTTGCCAAATCCTGAAATGCAGTCGGTTTAATTGTAATTGCATATAATTTCAAGTAATTAATCTTGGCAGATGTCTTCTTTTTCGTCATTCTCAATCATTGATTCTGCTTCCTTCCTTTCTTGATCAGCATCCAGTTGTTTTTTGGTGGTCTGTTTGGCAGCTGCTGTCAATTACTATTGTGGTGCTGCCCAGAAGTCAGTGCTTTGCCACATAAACCAGGATTCAGATCAGCAGTTGTGCTTCTGCATTATTGATCACTTGAGAAGGACATGATCAAAAAGACTCCCAATTTGCATCTGCTGGCACAAAACGTATGTACTGCACTGCCAATGTCAGGATTAGGGCAACTAAAACTACAACCCGAATTCCGGAAATGTTGGGACATTTTTTAAAATATGAATAAAATGAAAACTAAAAGACTTTCAAATCACATGAGCCAATAATTAATTCACAATAGAACATAGAGAACATAACAAATGTTTAAACTGAGAAATGTTACAATTTTATGCACAAAATGAGATCATTTCAAATTTGATGCTACAGGTCTCAAAATAGTTGGGACGGGGGCATGTTTACCGTGGTGTAGCATCTACTTTTTTTTTTTTTTTTCAAAACAGTTTGAAGACATCTGGGCATCGAGGTTATGAGTGTCTGGAGTTTTGGTGTTGGAATTTGGACCCATTCTTGCCTGATATAGGTTTCCAGCTGCTGAAGAGTGCGTGGTCATCTTTGAGGTATTTTTCATTTAATGGTGATTCAGCACCCAGACTCTTCTACTACGAAGTCATGCTGTTGTAATAGCTGCAGTATGTGGTTTTGCATTGTCCTGCTGAAATACACAAGGCCTCCCCTGAAATAGACGTCGTCTGGAGGGGAGCATATGTTGCTCAAAAACCTTTATAAACCTTTCAGCATTCATAGTGCCTTCCAAAACATGCAAGCTGCCCATAACGTACACACTTATGCATCCCCATACCATCAGAGATACTAGCTTTTGAACTGAACACTGATAACACGCAGGAAGATCTCCCTCCTCTTTAGCCCGGAGGACACAGCGTCCATGATTTCCAACAAGAATGTCAAATTTGGACTCGTCTGACCATAGAACACTTTTCCACTTTGAAACGGTCCATTTTAAATGAGCCTTGGCCCACAGGACACGACGGCACTTCTGGACCATGTTCACATATGGCTACCTTTTTGCATGATAGAGCTTTATTTGGCATCTGCAGATGGCACGGCGGATTGTGTTTACCGACAGTGGTTTCTGGAAGTATTCCTGGGCCCATTTAGTAATGTCAATGACAGAATCACGCCAATGAGTGATGCAGTGTCGTCTGAGGGCCCGAAGGCCACGGCCATCCAACAAAGGTCTTCGACCTTTTCCCTTACGCACAGAGATTTCTCCAGTTTCTCTGAATCTTTTGATGATGTTATGTAGATGATGAGATTTTCAAATCCTTTGCAATTTGACGTCGAGGAACGTTGTTTTTAAAGTATTTCACAATCTTTTTGCACACTCTTTCACAGATTGGAGAGCCTCTGCCCATCTTTAATTCTGAGAGACTCTGCCTCTCTAAGACATCCCTTTTATAGCTAATCATGTTACAGACCTGATGTCAATTAACTTACATTTACATTTACATTTAGTCATTTTGCAGACGCTTTTATCCAAAGCGACTTACAATTGGGGAATACATGAAGCGATTCATCTTGAAGAGGCAATACGACAAACGAAGTGCTTGTAACACCAAGTCTCAGGCATTGTTTAAATAAGTACAAGCTAGCAAGGGAAGGAATAAATAAGGAAAAATATGTATATATTTTATTTATATATATTTATATATATATTTTATTAACTTAAGTTGCTAGATGTTCTCCCAGCTGAATCTTTTCAAAATGTATTGCTTTTTCAGCCCTTTGTTGCCCCCGTGCCAACTTTTTTGAGACCTGTAGCAGGCATCAAATTTGAAATGAGCTCATTTAGTGGATAAAAGTGTAAAATTTCTCCATTTAAACATTTATGTTCACTATGTTCTATTGTGAATAAAATAGTGGCTCATATGATTTGAAAGTCTTTGTTTTCATTTTATTCAAATTTAAAAAGCGCTAAATTAAAAAAATAAATGTAAAAAAAATATTAGATGAAGAACCTGAACTAAAGGAATTACTAACTAAAATTACTTGCTGGAAAACTAAAACTGAAATAAAAATAAATCTCAATGGTAATCTTTTTAAAAAAGAACAAAAACTGATTAAATTGACAAAAGCACTATAACAAAATTACTGAAAATTAAACTAAAAACTGAAAATATAAGAAGCTGATTCAAAATATTAATAAAAACTATTATCGTGTATAAATAACAGTAAAATAACACTGCTTTAAAATGAGAAATGTTGCATTGGGAACTGAAACAAAACTAGTTTAAAAACTAAAACTAAACAAATTACAAACTGAAATAAGTTAAAGTAGAAGCACTAAAATTACTAACTGGAAATAAAAACTAAAACTAAAGCTGAAATTAAAATGAAAGACCTAAATAATATTTAAAATAACAAAAACTAATACAAATGACATGACAAAATTACTAAAAAAATAGACTAAAATTAAAATGAATAAAAATAAAAGTTAATTCAAAATATTAATAAAAACTATAATGGTATTTAAATGACACAAAAAAAAACAATAGTTTAAAATTGTAAATGTTGCCTTAGAAACTGAAATAAAACTTTTTTATGTTAAAGTTCTAAAACCAACACTGAAATAAAAATAAAGCTAATTAGAAATACAAAAAAAAAAAATCTAAGAAAAATGACAAGCACATAACAAAATTACTAAAACTAAATCTAAAATTAAAATGAAAACTAAAAATACAAAAATAAAAGAGAACTCAAAATATTAATAAATAGTACATACATGATACACTAGGGCTAGGCTATAAAGTAACATTGGGATGGGGAGTGACTTTGACACTGTTGCAAAATACTTCAAATTATAAGTATCTGAATTGCAGTCAAAAACTTGAAAAAGTCGCTAGCTGAATGGTTTAATGACAGCTGAACTCTATCGCCCCTTTAGTACGGTACCACATACACTTGCAATATTTTGGTTAGACATTCGTGTCTTCATTTGCATACTTGTGGAGAATATTTCTGGCCTAAGTAATCCAGCGTTGGGACACGCCATTGCATCATAAATTTTATCTCGAGCCAAGGGGTTGTGGGCAATATAACCCATAAAAGCATGCATGGTTGCATACAATGAAAATCCATACTATGATTTGAGACACATATTACGTTTAATTTAGCATACTATGCATTTAGCTTGCTATACAATTCATGATATGAATTATATGTTAACGTTTATCTCACATGTGGTTTTGTTCTTATGCACTTATGCAGCAGTTGCTTTCTGCAATGCGATGTGGCATTTTTAGGGTATCATAGAGTTTCTGTGCTGGTTTCTGTCAGTACACTGGCACATTGAGCCACAAATACTGAGTCGCTCGCATTGGTTTGTGTGCCAAGTATAATTGTGGGCACAGGCGAGCTTGTGAAAGAGACTTAGAGAAACCACAGCATGACAGCGACGGCGCAGACAGATACAGTGAGTGTGCTGAGAAACAGTAGACTTGGCTGTGCTCGTTTGCTAGCGTCTCCACCCGATCTGCAACTGTGACATAAGTGGTTTTAGGATGGGGATATTTATAGTGCCGAGGGTCCAGCTGTCATGGGAAGTTCGTCTGCTTGAAGGAAATGGGACACTCTGTCAGAACTCTGGGATTGAGGGATTATTTATTTGTTTTTGTGGATGATCCTAACAGACAGGTTCTTGGGAAATCTTGATGTTTTTACAAAAACCCCCACAATTTAAGTAGGCCTACTATCTTATGAAATTTGAATGGGCTGCAAGAGCTCATCCTTTTATTTATAATTTTTCAATATCTAATAGGATTTAATTGTCAAATCATGCCTTGCTACTTGTTAGATAGTGGAAGGGCTTGTAAAAATATGTAATTTCTGTGGCAATAAAAAAAAATAAAAATAAAATAATAATAAATAATTTATATAATGCAAATAATTTATATAATACAAATAATTTATATAATAATTTAATAAATTATAATAAACCAAAAATTGTGTTATGGGTTTGTGCAATTATCAAATCATAAAATTAGCATTTTAATTAATACATATATGTGGGAAAGTGTTTCAGAGTGAAGTGTGGCACTGTGTTCATTTACACATGAGCAGCACATGATCTTGTGTTTTCAGTGTCTCAGAAACAGCCATAAATATTTCTATTGTAATTTTACTGTTGTTCTATAAAATACAATCTTTTGTTGTTGCTGTTGTTGTTGCTATTATTATTATTATTATTATTATTATTCAGTTTTTATATTATAGGGAAATATTATAATAGTATTTATTTTTTCTAGTTTTGTTTAATTTAATAATGAAATAATAATAATAATTTTACAGTATATAAAAAATTGGCGGGATCAGGAAATATCCTTGAGCTGAGATTCGAACTCGGGACGTCTGTAGCGCAATGGCGCGATATGTCAGCACGCTGCCCACAAGGCTATTAGTGCCGATACAGTATAAATTCTTATTGTTTTTTAATTTAGCAGTAGTAGTAGTTGTAATATTGTAACAATACTATTTATTTATTAATTTAGTCATTAATATTAGGGATGCAACGATACCATTTTTTCAGAACCGATCCGATCCGGTACCGAAAATTCTGAGTATCTGCCGATACCGATCCAATCCGATACCAGCGCAGGTTTTTTTTTTTTAAATCGATGTAGAATTTCTGTTCTTCTGTGTGTTGACCTGATCATCACTCTTTTGTGTTAAACATAATCTACTACATATAGATAACTTCATTTGAATGAAAAATAACAAATGAAAAAAATATATAATCATAATCTATGACAAAAATACTATTATAAACTAGGTTAGTGGATAATTTAGCAGCAAAAGATACTCTAGAAAAGTCATGGGTGCACAGTAATTTTATAAAACCTAGTGAAACATTTTTATTTACAAATAGAAGTGAATAAGTGTATGACTAAATCTGGTAAAATGGTACACATTGCTCTTTGTATTGTTGTAAAATACATTCATGAAAAAACAAGCAAATATATTTAAATATATACTATAAATTAAAAGACATTTATTTTGAATCTATAGCACAGTAATGAAGGCAGCAACATATGATAGATAGGACAGAACAAGAAAGACTATTAATAATCTTTCATTGCGCAAAAGTATTATAATACGAAAGGCTCTAATACAGATCGGCACAAAGCGCTTCTGCACATCCCAAGCGCAGAATGATGCGCTTGAAGCAGCACGGAGTCACAGCGCGCAGGCTGCGCAGCCCTCCGAGTCTGCACAGAAAAGTTCAAAGTACAAAGGGAAAAGATATCATTATTTTTCCAACTGTTTGCTGCCACTAGTTAGGATAATTTTTTTCTGTACAAGTAAAGTTCAGTAGAGTTTTCTGTTGAGCTAGCCATAGATGGACACATCTATGACCTTAATTGAATTTGATTGTTTTTCCACGCTGATCTGTCAATCAACCCCGCCTTTTAAACACCACCTAAAACAAAACACAATGTGGTTGGTCATTTTAGAAGATGTTTTTTTTTTTTTTTTTCTCCTGTCTAGTTGGCCAGTTCTTAGCTCGTGAAAGCTGCCAATTTGGACTGACATTAGTGATGAAGTCCGGCTACTCAAGACTCTGGAAAGGTCAACAATAGCGTCTGGAATGCGGGGTATGCAGTGATGCCCCTCTACGTTCAAGAGCTCTATTAATAACATGAACATGCCACTGTTTCACCCTCTTACTCTCCCTCACTTCTCTTTCAATTCTCACGCCTTCGTGGAAAAATCCAAAATACAACCAGGGATTGTTCGCAACACCCATTCACCATATTTTACAGACAAATCTCCTTTCGCGGAGAGACTAACGACATCGGTTTGATATCTGAAAAGACGTCTCATACGCTGTGAATTATGTTTCAGTCCTGCTGAATGGCCGCATTGTCCCCAGAGATGGATAAATAGCTTTCTTAATCATCCAGAGTGGCAACTTTTCATGTTCATTGTCATGCCCAATGAGGCGTGACAGCGTAACATTCTGTTAGAGGCCATAAAATGTGGGGTCACTGCCAACCCCTCCCAGAGAGACAGAGGGGTCAGTCTCCTCTCTGTGCTGCTGTGTGAGCCGTGCCTCACGGGCCTGACGTTACCCCTCCGGTCCCGGCATCTATCTGTGCCCCTGGGAACGCTTCCAAACAATACACTCCCTTTATCCCGGGGACGATTCGGAGGGGCCGGCTCAGAGTTTTATCCTTTAATACAGGGTGAAGTGCTTGTCATTCTTGTGTGGAATCCTTGCTCTCTCACTCTTTCGCTTTCTCCTTCCCCCTCTTTCTCTGTGACTGGTCTGTGAAGAGGAGACTCTGCATTGTGTTGGCCTTAACTGTCATTGGTGTTAAATCAACACCACCTGCACGTCTATTCTAGTGAAGATTTAAAAGCAGTCAGCCTAACGAGCCTCTATTATTCAGGTTGCTGTTCGCTAACTGTGGAGGTTGAGCTCTTTTTGAGACCTTTTGTTTGTGCTGCTTTTCAGGGTACAACCTAATGTTGAGGGGGGTTTTCTAAACGCTCAACAGGACCTCTTGGAACACACCTCCAAAATCTGGTAATAGGTCAACTTGGGGCACTTTTGTTTGTTTGGTTTGGTTAATAGCAGTTCTATTGGGGTTAAGTCATTCTCTGTTAACTTGAGGGAAATTTAGTGAATTAATTGGACGTCGGTATGTCTTTATTAGGGCCCTGTGATTTCTGTGATGTGGAAAAAGCGGACGGAATCATGGAATCCAGTCATAAAAATGGAATTTACTGTATAATGCTGCCGCCTAAATACAGTGCCTTGCGAAAGTATTCATACCCCTTCATTTTTTTCCATGTTTTGTTATGTTGCTGCTTTATGTTAAAATACATTTTGTAATACAAAACCTGACACCACCCACTAGGGGAGGAGCTCGCTAAAAGAATTTAAAATACCATTTTCATGGTAACACAAGGTCCGATTTCAAAATAGTTTTCACAGGCTGAGTCTTGAGTTTGTAAGCTTTCGAATTATATATAGTTTGTCAACATTAGATCAGATTAAGTATAAGATATAATTGTTTTAAACAAGCAGTGGCAAGTAGGCCAGTGACAGTTAACAGGTTTTAACAGCTTTTTTTATACCCAAAGAAGGCAACGTGTACTGGGAGATACAACTCAAAAAATCCAAAATATATAAGATATAAGAGATGTTTTACTTAAGTCCAGATGATATAAAAAATGACATGAAATGATTTTTTTCCCACTCTTGCCTATTTAAGGGTTAAACTGCTTTAAAGGGTACTCCACTCCAAAATGAAAATTTTGTCATTAATCACTAACCCCCATGTCGTTCCAAACCCGTAAAAGCTTTGTTCGTCTTCAGAACACAATTTAAGATATTTTGGATGAAAACCGGGAGGCTTGTGACTGTCCCATTGACTGTCAAACAATTAACACTGTCAAGGCCCAGAAAAGTATAAAAAACATCAGTGGTTCAACCGTAACGTTATGAAGCTACGAGAATACTTTTTGTATGCAAAGGAAAAAAAAAATGTCACTTTATTCAACAATTTGTCATCTCTGCGTCAGCGTAGCGCCATTTTGGAGAGTATGTGCTGGACGTGAACTGCATATGCTGTTCTGTATCAGCCGTGCTGCACGGATACGTCTTTACGTTTGTTTACGCTTTGATTTGAACCAAAACAGCGTATCCTTGTGGCAGAGGAGACGAATTGTTGAATAAAGTTTTTTTTTTTTTTTGTTTTTCTTTGCATACAAAAAGTATTCTCGTAGCTTCATAACGTTACGTTGAACCACTGATGGCAGATGGACTATTCTGACGATTTATACTTTTCTGGGCCTTGACAGTGTTATTTGTTTGACAGTCAATGGGACAGTCACAAGCCTCCCGGTTTTCATCCAAAATATCTTAAATTGTGTTCTGAAGACGAACAAAGCTTTTACGGGTTTGGAACGACATGGGGGTTAGTGATTTAAGAACACAATTTTAATTTTGGGGTGGAGTAACCCCAAACAGAGCTTGAGAGGTGAAGAGTGAGGAGAAGAATGGCAGATAATTGCCAAATGCTAATGAGCAAAGCTTGTCGCATCAAACAAAAAAGGCTTGAGGCTGTAAAGGTGCTTCAGCTAAATATTTAGTTAAGGGTATGGATACTTATGCAATGTACTTATTTCAGTTTTTTTTATTTTTAGGGATGTAACGATTACCGGTTTGACAATAAATCATGATTAAATTCCCTATGGTTAGTATTACCGTTTCATTTTTTAATTATCTTTAAAACCATATTTGATTACCGTGATTTGAACATTTCACGATAAATAAATACTGTCCAGCATAAAGCACAGTTTTCAGTAACAGTCTCACGTGCGCACAGTACGCAGAGTAACTTAGTTTAATTTTGAGTGAAAACACGGCGGAAAAGCTGGGAGGTTTTAAAAGAGTGCTGAGGGAATTATACAAATTAATATATTAATTAATGAATTATATGAATGTACCTCTGAAGGTTCTGACTGTCTTCAGAAACGATTCGATGGCATTTTGTTTTCATCTTAGTTTATGGGAAACAGCTGTATTCAGCTTTTCCATATAAAGCACCACCTGCTGTCAGAGAGTGGATTTACAGAGACTTATATTTACATTCAGCCTGTGTGCAGTTTCTGTCTGGCCAAAAACATTTTAACCGGTTGAGGAAAAACAAGCTTATGTGGATTCTACACATTTAAACAATTCAGATAAGTTATGTAGAATTATTTATGGAGCAGATAAAATACATATAACCATTTATTAATCAATTATCATTTTGACTTAACCCTTTTCTTTATTTAAAGGCTGAAATGTGAGGTTTACCTTTTATATGAAACTTTTTCAAAGCTTTATTTGAACATTTACATTAGATATTTGAACATGCTATTGAATTGTTGTCAGTCAAGTTGTGATTTAAAATCCGAACATCATTGGTAATGTTATTGTTTTAGTGATTATACAAACAAAAAGTCATTTTATTTGTTGTTTGTTGATTTTTTTTTAAATATAAAACTTGAAGGGATTTGTGTGTCTGTACTTTTTAAACATCTCCAGCACATTTTAATAATACCATGATCATTTTGGTCACTATAATCGTGATAAGAAATTTTCATACCGTTACATCCCTATTTATTTTTAATAAATTTACAACGTTGTGACAATTCTGTTTTTGCTTTGTCAATATGGTGTATGGAGTGTAGATTGGTGTGGGAAAAAAAGTAATTTAAAGCAGTTTAACATAAGGCAGCAACATAAATAAATTTGAAAAAAATGAAGGGGTGTGAATACTTTCGCAAGGCACTGTATATGAGTGCATGAACACATTAACAAATTCTCTGAGAGTCACTTCATGAGCATTTTACCATTTCTTTTGAGCAAAAAACAGAAACTGAAAGGTTGTCACATCGACACGTCAAAATAAAAGTTTGGTTTAACTTGAAGAAACTGTGACAGAAATATATCACTTAATGTAATAATGATACTACTAATACTACTACTACTACTACTACTACTAAAATGATTATCAAAACATTGTTTTGCAGAATATTTACCTGAAAAATTGTTTGCTAGAATTTATTTACTGAAAAAATTTAAATACATAACACAGCATTTCTGGGGGAAAAAATATATATTTTTTTTTATAAAATCAATTAATTAGAGATGCTTTTGATTATTAAAATTTAATAAAACCATTCAAATGGAATCCAGAAAATTAATGGAAAACACAGAATCTGGTAAAAATTAAATTAAATTTGAGGGGGAAAAAAACATATTTCATAGGACCTTAAAAATGTAATTCTTGTTAAACTTTTAATAAATTGCTGTTAAATTGTGTAAGTTTTGTGATTTCAATTAATTAGACATGCTTTTTGATTTAACATTTTTTATTTAACCATTAAAACAAAAACAGAAGAGAAAAAAAACGGAATCCAGAAAAATTCAAACGGAAAAAATGGAATTTGGAAAAGAAAATAGAATGGATTTTGGAAAAAAATAAAATGGATAGGGCTTGGCAAAAGCACACAGTCGGTTTAACATGTTGTCCCTAACAAGCCTGTCATTAGTTGCCAACTGTAGTTGTTGTAGTTGTTTAGACTATTTTGATGCTTGAAACCTTTTCTTACAAATTTTACACTTAATGAAATATTTTCTACAAATTATATTTTAAATGCTGTACTATATGTTTCACATTTGGCACATTTATATGAGCTGACTCAGGTCGTATCAGTGAGCTAGAAACATTCTACATAAGGGTGGTCTTCTCTGTGGGTGGCCACACATGACCAGATGAATACTTCTCACTTCTCATGACTCTTGTGTGCCCTTATTTTTTAGTGAATCAAAACATACAGCGTGACCAATAGAGTCTGATTCCTTAACTTGTGACTCTTATGATCCGTTTTTTTTTTTCTTTTTTTTAGTGGATCATAAACATACTGCACACGCTTAAATAACTGGCTTATAAGTGTGATCAGGAATCAGACTTACTGTACCAAGCAAATTGAATTTCATGAACTGGTTGTTTTTAGTAAATCATAAGCATACAGCATGGCCACTAAAATAAGTGGCTTTTAAGAGTCTTTTCTTTTGATTTAGAATAAGACATGCCAAACAAATGACTCTTATACAGTGGGGCAAATAAGTATTTGATACACTGCCGATTTTTCAAGTTTTCCCACTTACAAAGAATGGAGAGATCTGTCATTTTCATCGTAGGTACACCTCAACTGTGAGAGACAGAATGCAAAAAATAAAATCCAGAAAATCACATTGTATGATTTTTAAATAATTAACTTCCATTTTATTGCATGAAATAAGTATATGATCACCTACCAACCAGCAAGAATTCTGGCTCTCACAAACCTGTTAGTTTGTCTTTAAGAAGCCCTCCTATCCTCCACTCATTACCTGTATTAATTGCACCTGTTTGAACTCGTTACCTGTATAAAAGACACCTGTTCACACACTCAATCAGTCAGACTCCAACCTCTCCACTATGGGCAAGACCAAAGAGCTGTCTAAGGACACTAGGGACAAAATTGTAGACCTGCACAAGGCTGGGATGGGCTACAGGACAATAGGCAAACAGCTTGGTGAGAAGGCAACAACTGTTGGCGCAATTATTAGAAAATGGAAGAAATTCAAGATGACTGTCAATCTCCCTCGGACTGGGGCTCCATGCAAGATCTCGCTTGGTGGAGTATCAATGATCCTGAGAAAGGTGAGGGATCAGCCTACAACTACACGGGAGGACCTGGTCAATGACCTGAAGAGAGCTGGGACCACAGTCTCAACGGTTGCCATTAGTAGCACACTACACCGTCATGGATTAAAATCCTGCAGCGCGCGCAAGGTCCCCCTGCTCAAGCCAGCACATGTCCAGGCCTGTCTGAAGTTTGCCAAAGACCATCTGGATGATCCAGAGGAGTCATGGGAGAAGGTCATGTCGTCAGATGAGACCAAAATAGAACTTTTTGGTATAAACTCCACTCGCCGTGTTTGGAGGAAGAAGGATGAGTACAATCCCAAGAACACCATCCCAACCGTGAAGCATGGGGGTGGAAACATCATGCTTTGGGGGTGCTTTTCTGCAAAGGCGACAGGACGACTGCACCGTATTGAGGGGAGGATGGATGGGGCCATGTATTGCAAGATTTTGGGCAACAACCTCCTTCCCTCAGTAAGAGCATTGAAGATGGGTCGTGGCTGGGTCTTCCAGCATGACAATGACCCCAAACACACAGCAAGGGCAACTAAGGAGTGGCTCCGTAAGAAGCATTTCAAGGTCCTGGAGTGGCCTAGCCAGTCTCCAGACCTGAACCCAATAGAAAATCTATGGAGGGAGCTCAAACTCCGTGTTGCCCAGCGACAGCCCCAAAACCTGAAAGATCTGGAGAAGACCTGTATGGAGGAGTGGGCCAAAATCCCTGCTGCAGTGTGTGCAAACCTGGTCAAGAACTACAGGAAACGTCTGACCTCAGGAAACAAAGGTTTCTGTACCAAATATTAAGTTCTATTTTTCTATTGTATCAAATACTTATTTCATGCAATAAAATGGAAATTAATTATTTAAAAATCATACAATGTGATTTTCTGGATTTTTCTTTTAGATTCTGTCTTTAGATTCACAGTTGAGGTGTACCTACGATGAAAATTACAGATCTCTCCATTCTTTGTAAGTGGGAAAACTTGAAAAATCGGCAGTGTATCAAATACTTATTTGCCCCACTGTAAGCCATTTAATTTCAGTAAATACATGCAGTGCTATCACTAAGAAGAGCCTGCTCATAAACTATAGTTTTTTGCTCAGGAATCAGACTTGCCAAGAGAATAACTCTTATGAACCAGTTCATTTTAGTGAGTCAAAAACATCAATGAAATCAATGGTCCAGTCAATAAAAAGAACCTGCTTATAATAGTCTTTCGATCAAGAATTAGATTTGCTAAACAAATCACTCATATGAGCCATTTCTTTTTAGTGAATAAAAACACACAGAATGGCCACTAAAATAACCTGTGATCCTGCTGATCAGGAATCAGACTTAAAGGGTTAGTTCACCCCAAAATTAAAATTATGTCATTAATTACTTCACCCTCATGTCGTTCCAAAACTGTAAGACCTTCGTTCAACTTCGGAACAAAAATTAAGATATTTTTGACGAAATCGGAGAGCTATCTGACCCTCCATAGACAGCAATGTAACTGAAATGTTCCCAGGTCCAGAAACGTAGTAAATACATCGGTAAAACAGTCCATGTGACATCAGTGGCTCAAATTCACTTTTGCGACACTATGAGAATACTTTTTTTTTTTTTTTGCGCAAAGAAAACAAAAATAACATAATTTACTCAACCATTCTTCTCCCCCGAGTTACATCGTCCGCCATTTTATTAGTTCACCCTAAATTTGTCATTAATTACTTCACAATTATCCCAGTATTTCTGTTGTTTAAGTAAGGGATAATCAATGGCTAGCTGTGCATTAAACGATTTGAATGCACGACGTGGAGGCGAAGAACCACCCGACACGCAGCGGATCCCGTTTATGCCGTGGTCATTTGCCAGCATTCACATATTAAAGATGTTAATTACATTCGCGCTGCAGTATTTGACCGGAACAATAAAAATGACGGTTGTTTTCGTCTGTATTACTATTCAACTGTAACTGTATGTTACTATGGTTACCAATGTTTATAGGAAGCGCATTAATATAGAACGTGATTAAACTGACCTGGAACTGTGCGGTTCAACGAATTTAATCAACACCTGCCAGCCAATCAGAATCGAGTATTCAGACAGACCATGGCATAAATTCAAAAGAATTGTTAATGGAATATTTAAAAGGAATCTGAACAAGAATTGCTTGATTCCTTTTGATTCAACCCCCACTTTTATCTTAAAATCATTCAGGGTAGAAAATACAGATTCAAAGTTGGTATTATACTCCAGAGATGCTGCATCGTCATTACTGGTTAATCATTTATCACACAGATTATTTTTTTAGCAGGAAATGGCCAAACCAAAAAGAGGTAACTGAGCAAGGCCAACATGTCATAATAAATAAGACCCTAAATTCATCTTATTCATTGACCTGCAGTCAGTTTTGTGAGTGTCCCTATACTGTGCATTTGAAATGTGTCCATTATTCCATGCTGACTTGGAGAAAGAGATCAGTAATGGACGAGTGAATGTGGGAAATGAACAAAAGGTGCTCTCCACTTAGGGAAATGGAGAATCAGGGGTGATGCTGAGCCACAACACAAGTAATCAAATCACATTATTTCACTTTTTATCTTATTGATTAATTAGGTCTGCTTGAATTGCCTCAAGAAAGCAGAGACTACTACCCTATAATGGCTTCTTATTAATCACATCTAATTCATATAAAACATCATCGACAATTTGCCTCCTCAGAGTAAAGGATCTCTGCCAATCTGCTACTGCAGAGCAATGCATTAGGGCTTCAATTGTGACTTAGGGCCTATATCATCCAATTTCCTGTCAGGGAAGGATTGCTCAGCTCAACAGCTGTGTCTCCCATGAGCCACAATGGCATTAAGCCTCCTCTCTTCAGATTGCTCAATGCCGCTCTGTGTAAGAGCTAATCGGCATGTTTTTCTACCCTCACAGACTGTCTCCACAGGCATGTGCTATGCCACTGGATAACCAAGAGGACAACAGCCTCCCGAACATTATATGTCTGACAAATGGTATGTGTGCTATTTTCCCATCGTATTTCTTAAATATGGGTGTTTTTACAGGCCTTGTCTAAAGATTGATACCCTGTGTAAAAGTGGTAATTCATTTATGTAGCAGACCACTTTATTATACAGTAACATTTGAAGTAGACTGAAACCTTTCATCAAAGTTGTACTAAAGCCAAAATGCGTTCTTGTCTTAGGACAACTTTGATTAACTTGATACACTTCAAATGTTGACTATATATAAGTATCCACTAGTAAATGCATGGTGTTATCATGTATCTGTACATATAACATGGTAATACTGTGGTTTTCGGTTCATTTATTTATTGATTGCTTGCTTGATAAATTGATTGATTGATTGATTGATTGATTTTTGTTCATGTACAAAAATGGTAATGCATTATTTATTTTATTATTAAAATAATACCATACTGGCCTTTATTTTAAATCCCTTTTCTAATTTATTTAAATATGTACTGTATGTAAATACTTAAAAAAAAACAAAAAGAAACATGGTACGCATTTAAAGTTATATTACCATGGTACTATGTCCAAAAAACAACAAAACAAAGCAAAACAAAAATACTACAATACTGTTTGTTTATACATTTACACTTACATTGTAAATATTCTTTGTTTATTTGATATACACACATTTATTTGATATATTTCAAAGTACCATTTAAATGAATATGCATGATTTAAATGAATATTTTGAATGAATATGATATAATGCAGAATATCATTCAGTTTTTTTGTAGAGGTCAACCGATCGGTTTTGCTGATTAATCGACACCCATAACCAATTGCTGGAGAAGTAGAACATTAACAGAACATTATCTGTTAACATTAGTTAATGCACAATGAACTAACATGAATTATCAAAGTATAATTACTATATCAATATTTAATATTTGTATATTTCACCTAAAAGGTACGGTTTGTTTTCATGATTCAGTCCTTTTTTATTTTGTAATAAAGTGCAGCACTATTTTTTTATTATGTTGGCTTTCATTCATGTATCCAAAAACTATTGGTTGATTCATTGGTTATTGGTAAGTGTGGTCCAACCTAGTTATTGGTAAAATCCACTATTGACCTCTAGTACTTTGGTATATATCAAAATGAGAGGGTTAGTATTTCCATTTTTTTATTAAGTACTTATATTATTTTATTTACTCTATTCCTTTCTACAGAACATATTATTTGGCTTTGCACATGACAGACCTTGTCTAATATAACTAAATAAAAAAAACCTGAAAATTATTACAATTTTTAATTATTCCTAACATGTCTTTGATTAGCTGTACTATGTTTGGCTCTGTTCTGTGAGCTAATACTGACTCATGTCACATGCAATCAGTGTTTTTGCAGTGCAGTGTGGGATGGCCCTCATCTTGACCCTGCTACAGTCCCTCATCCTGGGTGTTCTGGGGGTCCACAGCAGTTACCCTCGCTTCTCCTCCAACAACACGGTCTTCCAGCACCTGGCATTGCACCCTGACCCCAGCATAGGAACGGTCTATGTGGGGGCCCGGGACCATCTGTTCCAGCTCGCTGGCCTTGATGGCCTCCGTCTTGAAGTGGATGAGAGAACCGGCCCCGTGAGAGACAGCAAGGACTGTCTGCCTCCGGTTACCCTGGAGAACTGCCCTCAGGCTGGGCTCGTTAACAATCACAACAAGCTTCTGCTAGTGGATCCATATTCCCTTCAGCTCATCACCTGTGGCAGCGTACACCAGGGCACCTGCCAGAAACGCAGCCTAGCCAATGTGAACGAAGTTCTCTTCTCTGCCGAGAGACCTGTTGATACGCAATATGTGGCGGCTAACGACCCTACGACGTCAACTGTTGGGCTCGTGGTGCGACCGCAAGACAAGGATCCTGTTCTTTATGTGGGACGAGGCTACACCAGCAGTCACCCGCCGGTCTCCACTCGCCAACTTTCAACAGAGCCGGTGTTTTCCTATGAGGAAACCGCTAAACTTGCTGTAGCCGGTCGCCTCTCAGAGTACGATCACAATTTTGTCGCAACCTTTGCGCGACGCAACCACGTCTACTTTTTGTTCTATAGGCGCGACCTGAAAGCTACATCAAGGGAATATCGTACGTACGTGGCACGGGTGTGTTTGGACGATCAGGCGTATTACTCCTATGTTGAGGTACCGCTAATGTGTCGCTCGGGCTCAACAGGAAGGAACTACAATTTCCTCCAGGGGGCGCAGGTGGGCGGTGAGGAATCTGGAGACTCGCAGGTTTTGATGGGAGTCTTTTCTACGGCAGTTAGTGCTGCTAATGGACCCAGTGAGGAATCTGCGTTGTGCGTGTACTCTCTGGATGAAGTGGACCACGGTATTGATGCTACACGAGATCTGTGCTACACGCAATATGGAGAGAAAAATGGCTACAAGGTGGCATACATTGAGTATGATGTTAAATCCAACTGTGCCAACCTGCCAACGGTGAGTAAATGGGTAGAGCGTTTTAAATATTCTTTTAAAATTCACGCAAAAATGAAAATTCTGTCATTGATTACTGACCCTCATGTCGTTCTAAACCTGTTAGACCTTCTTTCATCTTCAGAACACAAATTAATTTTTTTTTAATGAAATGAGAGAGCTTTCTGACCCTCCATAGACAGCAACACAACTACCACGTTCAAGGCCCAGAAAGTTAGTAAGGACATCGTTAAAATAGTCCATGTGACATCAGTGGTTCAACCTTAATTTTATAAAGCCACAAGAATATTTTTGTGCGCAAAGAAAACAAATAATGACTTGATTCAACAGTTTCTTCTCTTGCCTGTCAGTCTCTGCTGCACATTCATGAGAGTAACACGGTGCATGCCTATGATGCTGCTGACACAGAACCCCGATGCGCTGCGCCTTGTTTACAATCAGAGGAATGCACACGCATGCATCGTGACACTCTCATGAACACGTGTTGAAGACTGACATGGAAGAGAAGAAATTGTTAATAAAGTCGTTATTTTTGTTTTCTTTGCACACAAAAAGTATTCTCATAGCTTTATAAAATTACAGTTGAATCACTGATGTCATACTTTAACAATCTCCTTACTACCTTTCTGGGCCTGGAATGTGTCAGTTGCGTTGCTGTCTATGCAGGGTCAGAAAGATCTCAGATTTCATCAAAAATGTCTTATTTTGTGTTCTGAAGATGAACGAAGGTCTTACAGGTTTGGAACAACGTGAGAGTTTTTTATTTTTTAAATGCAAGTTATAGATCTTATTTAGTGCTGTCAAATGATTAATCGCATCAAAATAAAAGTTTTTGTTTACATAATATATGTGTGTACTGTGTATATTTATTATGTATATATAAATACACACTCATACAGTATATATTTTGAAAATATTTACATGTATTTAAATGTATATATTTATATAATGTGTATTATATATAAATATATTTAATATACAAATATAACATATATTTTTTAAATATATACATGCATGTGTGTGTATTTATATATACATAATAAATATACACAGTACACACATATATTATATAAACAAAAACTTTTATTTTGCATGCGGTTAATCGTTTTACAGCACTAATCCTATTGTAAAAGATTCATACATGTATATGTTTCATTTAAAAAAACAAAAAAACTATTTTGACCTGGTAATGTTTAATCAACATGTATGCACGACTTCTATGAATTTCTAAAATATTACCGCTGTCCCACAGTTGTGTGGACATCATTTCAAACACTGAACAGTTTTGCCCGCTAATACTTTTTTTTTATTATTAGTGTACTTGGTTGTACTTGGAGACAACAGGGTCATTTAAATGCTTAAGATGAAATATGACATAATGCATATGAAGAAAACATGAAAAATCAATGTAAATTATAATTTCACATTTTTAGGATACATAAAATGTTAGTTTGGAATAGAGGTAATCAAAATCATATTTATTAATATGAGTAGTTTTATTTCATTATAACATTGGATATCACAGTACAGTTATGTATATTTTATTTTATCTTTGTTTTTAAAAAAAAATATATCATACCACCCATCCCTAGTCATGAAATTAGTTTTAGTAAGACAAAGAAATGTTATGTTATTCCAAAATGTAATTTCCAACACATACGACACTATATGTCATGTGAGATGTGGTAGAAATTACATACACAATTTTAAATAAATAAAAAAGACAAAAATGACATAATTCTTCTGTGATGTGATGCTTTTAGACATTGTTAGTATAGATACTGTATACCTATGGCTCTGTTATATGGTGGTAGGCAAAAATTGTAATCCAGTGTTAAAAGTGGCCTGAGCCTGGGCATAAATAAGAGGGTTAGAAGAAAGAGGTCAGACATTTTTATTGATGCTAGAAATGTATTTGTTTTGTCACAATTGATAATGACACAGTCTTAAAGTATTCACTTTACAGAAATATTTGATAGATGCTGTTCACTTGTACACTGTCTTCACATTGAAACATTATACTTATAAATTATCCATATAATTAGGTTTTGAGGTCAACCGTTTCCACATAATCATCATAGTAGTTTAACTTTGTTTGAAAAGCATGGGAAAATGGGGAAAGGATGCCCACAACATAACTCTAGGGAACTGGACCGCATCATTTTCCTCCAACGGTGTATTTAAACTAACATTTATCCTAATTTAGATGCATTGCTCATCATTAATTCTCAGGCAAATTGCTTTAGCTAAAACGATTCTGCCTGCCATGATCTGAGTGAATTATGTTTTGACTCTTTGATGAGCATAAGACAGGCCTACCTAGCATTAGTCCTAACAAGATCTTAAGACAAATCAAAGAACTCAAGGATGTGGGCTCACAGGCAAACAACCTCCTCATGACCTCCATGTATTTGCCTATTCAGCATCCAGAACCCGGCCTGCTCAGTCCTAAACAGGGTTATTCGGATCAATAAACCCCCAAGCTCAAACTACTAATGATGTCTGCTAGAAAAGAGGGTAGGAAGGAGAAATACAAATCTGAGGAGGGTTAGATGTCTAGAAGACTTATCGAAAGGAGAGAGTAGCCTGTTAAAGGATAGTTTAGCTAAAATGCAAATTCTGTCATCATTTACTCACAAATATGGCTTTATTTCTTTTGTTGAATGCTAAAGGAGATATTTAGCATAATGTTCATGCTTCTCTTTTAAATAAAATGAAAGTGAATTGGGATGGATACTCATTCTCCAGAAATAAAATGAGGTGTTTTTTACCAGATTCTTAAAGTAGCACAATAGCTTTCTTGTTATTGTTGTGAGTTAATTTTTGTTTTTGCTAAAATAATTACTTACTTTAAATATGACTTAGGACTAGGGTTGCAAAAAGGTGGAAAATTTCCAGAAATTTCCTGAAGATTTTCCACCCCTTTGCAACCCTACTTAGGACATTAAATATATGGCACACGTCAAAGTACAAAGTACTTCTATGATGCTTTATGGTGCTTTTTTGTCTGTATTGGAGCTCCAAGCTCCAAAAGAAAAGAAAAGAACGGCTTGAACATTCTTCAAAACATCTCCTATGTTCCACCGAAGAAATAAAGTCTTATGTTTTTTGTTTTTTTTTTCAGCTTGAGGTTGAATAAGTGATGACAGAAGTTTTGCGTGAACAATCCCTTTAAGTAGGATGTTACTGATCCACAGACAAACACCGCCACCCAAATACGGCATTCTTTGTGTTTCTTGCAAATCCTCAAACACTGAAACACATTTTCCTGATCCCCATATGTTCTTTAGTGTGGTACACAAACAGATCACTTCTGATAATGAGGGAACATGGCATGACATGCAAGCTAGATTTTATCAAAGACCGCTGGAGCAGATTTGATAGCGTTAGTCTCAAAGAAAGGAGCAGCCTTGCCATCCTAGTGTGAGACCAAGATAATCTTCATCTAATCTGGCTTTCTCAACTAAGAGGATTTGACAGCCTTGAGGCTATAGACTGAGAACTAAACCCTTACGGTACAAAAAAACAGAGATTTGCAGAGTTTATTATTACACAACATGAAACTGGATTAGGTCACAATGCTTTTGCCAAAACCAAAGTCACGAAAACTTGTTTTTGTCTCCCACAGAACACCCTGAACGCTTATCCCTGTGGCTCGGACCACACCCCGAGTCCAATGGCGAGCCGGGAGCCGGTTGAAGCTGAAGCCGTATTGGACAGCCCATCCGCCCGTCTCACTGCTGTCGCTGTTAGTGTAAAGGAGGGGCACACTATTGTTTTCTTGGGTGACTCCAAAGGCAATTTGCTTAAGGTGTGTGACATGAAAATTAGCCATTTGACTGGTCATTTCTAAAACTATTTATTTATGATTTATAGTAAACCACTAGGGGAATATTAGTCCACTTAATATGGTAATATTATCTGTCTGCTTAAGCAGATGGAAAGAGATTTCGCCTGCAGGGTGAATGTGTCATATCCCAACATAGTGCTGAAACAGCATACCTAAGGCTTTCTGTGTTTCCTCAGTCGGAGCTCAGAGCGGCCTTCACCACAAACCACGCTATATGAAACACTGTATTTGCAGGGATAGCGATTGCTCAGAGACCACCAGAGACTCAGTTTGACACCGCTTGTAAATTCAAAGGGCTCGTGAGCTGAAATTTAAACACAGGCCAAGTTGCGTCTTGGCCTTGCACTGACCGGATTTGCATGCCACAGTGGGCAAAGGTTAAACCGAAGTGTTTGGTTAAATCTGAATGACATTGCCCGACCCAAGCCTCCCTTTGACAGCCATCCACTGTTCTCTGCTGTTTTGACACATTTTGGCAAGTCAGTGTCATTGTTCACAAACATGTGTGACATTTTCACAGTGGAAGACAAGTGATGCATTTAGACAACAACATTTTTGAATAGGCGTCATCACAATATGCATAAGGTTTTAAAGTTTGGCTATTTAGTTTTATTAAATTTAATTCTAGATCAACATATGTATTGTGTATTGTTATATAAATAGATAGTTCATTTTATATAAATATATGTAGGAAGGAGATTTGAAATATGACGATAAAACAGTTCACACTATATATATATATATATATATATATATATATATATATATATATATATATATATATATTGTGTGTGAACTGTTTTATCGCCTATATATATATTAATATATAGGATTGTAATGTAGAAAAGTATATTATAAATAACACACACACATATATTGTTATTCGTATAAAATCATATAAATGTATATATAAAAATAAAAATCTCCCATCTGTCATCTGTTTTTGCATGGAAAACAGCAGCTTACACATTCTGCTAGATATGGGTGAGCAACAGCATAACTAAATATGTGTGATTAAATTACGACAGAAGTCTAATTTTTGGGTGAACCAGCCCTTTAACATAGATGAAAGATCATTTTAGTTGAAATGAACTGAAAAAAGCTAACTGGCGAATCACATATACATTTGTATTTTCCCTCACAAACACACACAAACACATCTGCACAGCTATTCGGTCTTGCATGATAAGATAATGTTGCAATGCATGATTCCTCCTGCAGTAGACCGTGGCCGACAGTTTGTCAATTTTAATCTAGTTAAAACGCAAACCTGAATGGGTGGAGAGCTTGAGCAGCTCGCGGTGTAAGGTGTCTGAGACTCTTAAGCAGGATACCTGCTCTTCTGATGGGATTCTCACTATTCTAATCTGGTTTGCTGAAATCGACCCCAGTCGTGATAGAATTCAAGAGGCATTAGGCACCTCTCTCTGATCCTTGTACGTCGTTTTCCTTTAATGAGACTTTGAAGGGCTCTAGTGCTAAACCATTTCAGCAGACACTTTCAGCACTTTTAGTTAGACCTGTCCACATCCAGCTCCCCTCGTGTCTCTAAGGTGTCCTGTTGCAACTGATGTAGTTTTATAAGCCTAAATATTCAATTAAACCTTGAGGAAGTTCTTAGGAGCCGTGGTCAGGTTACTTATTGAAACTCTTTTATTTATTTATTTATTTATTTTTTATCTCATGTTAGGTGTTCCTAGGTAAATCAGGAAATGTGACGACGTACTCCACCCTTCTCATCCAACCTGGTTTGGCCATCAACAGTGACTTACTGCTGGATTCCACCCATAGACACGTCTACATTATGACCAGCCATTCTGTGAGTTCAAACATCATTAGTACACTACCAGTAAAAAATAAGTATTATTATTAATTTTAATAGTAGTTAGTAGTTTATGCTCACCGAGGCTGTATTCATTAGATATTGTGAATTTAAATTGTAGTAATAGTTCATAATATCAAATAATTGCTCAATTAATGCAACATATTAATAATTAATTATTAAATAATTAATAATTGAGAATCTTTGTTGAATTAAGAACTGGAGTAATGATGCTGAAAATTCTGCTTTGCATCATATGAATAAATTACATTTTAAAATACATTCAAATAGATAACATTTATTTATAATCAAATTTATTTCAAATAAAGTGACCTTATGTCCTCTTTTTCCCGGACATGTCCTGGTAGAGATTTCTGAAATTGCATAAAATGTCTGGGTTTTGGCTTCGTTTTCCTGTTGCTTTCATACTTGCTGAAAGTAATGATGGAAAACTAGTTTGACCAATAGCGTGCAGGCATTGTACATAATCGACCAATCGTGGTATCCGAAAAAGTGGGATCTACAGTGAACGGTCACAGCAATTTAATACTTACATATAATGTAGAAGGACTGTAAAGAACATGTCAATAGGAAAACAAAGCCAAAACTTGGACATTTTAGGCAATTTGGAAAAATAGGACTGTGATAACGACCCGAGCAGTCACAAGGAGGATCAACATCATAGGAGCGAAGCTGGAGTCTAAAAGGTTGCTCATTTCAAACAGATGTGCAAAATGTGCAAATAAATATGTTGAAGAGCTCAAAACAAATATTGCTGTCTAAAACTAGAACTGCTGGGTACTTCAAACAGCACTTACTCCCCTCCACAACACTGAGGCTGGAGTTTTCTATGCTTGCACAGCATCACAATCTTGATAACGAGCTCTTATCTTATTCACCTCCCCCTTACTACTAGTGACGGCCATCTTAAATACACATTTTTCCCGCTTTACTAATTGGAACATACCATGTTTTTTATAGAATATACTCTTGTCTCACAATATGATTTACAGGTGAAAATAAGTATCAAGAGTGAAGTAAATAAATAAGAAAAACAAATAATAACGAGAAAAAGGGGACGGATAAATTAAAGCATATTTGCGCAAACATTTCCATAAATTAGCTAAAATTCCCCTCAAGTTCGCACTTATTGCCACGCCCACTCAGCTAGAACAGGAAATACATTATAACAAAACACCAGAAACGGAACACAGTAAAACAGTGATGGAAGACAACTTTAAGGTCTCTCCATCACAAGGACGTAGGGTCACTCATAATAACATACTGCAAAATTTCCACTCACAATCAGCACAAAAAATGTGGAAAAGTGCAGATTTGATGTGGGTCACGATCACGGTCACCCATATGCCTGGAGTGGGAACTCTCTGGGTCATCTCTGTGTCCGTGTGAGATGTGTGAATAAGTGATTTCTCCTGCTGTGCCGTGTGCTCAGGTGGAGAAGAGGCCTGTGGCAGAGTGTGACAAGCACACCGATTGCACTTCCTGTCTGGCAGTGAAGGACCCATACTGCGGTTGGTGTGTTCTTGACGGCCGGTGAGTTTCATCTTGTAATTCACACTTTGGACTGCAATTTTCAGTTTATTTTAGGAGTATTTCTCTCTCTGTCTGTCAGTTATCTTACTCAGCCTCCTGTCTGGTCTGTTTTTGTCCTCGCTCTTCCAGGTGTGGCATGCGTTCAGACTGTCGGCTGGGCTCGGTGGAAGGTCACTGGCTGTGGAGTTTTGATGAGCATCAGCAGTGCTTGAGAGTGGAGTCACTGAGCCAGTATAACGCCAGCCTTGGAGAACAGAAACAGGTATAAAATCATTCAGTCAGAAATTTTGATAAAGTGGGAAATTTAGAGCGCTATCAAAATTCAGTCCTCCTTCAACCATAAAGCCTAAATTTAAACCCTGCAATATTTCAGTTAATATCTTTCATGCACTAGCGTTCTAAAGTTTGGGGTTGGTGAGGATGTTTTTTGATTGTTTTTGTTTTTTAAAGAAGTCTCTTTATACTAACCAAGGTTGCATTTATTTGATCAAAAATCAGTAAAAACTGTAATATTGTAGCTGCTTTCTATTGTAATGTATGTTAAAATGTAATTTCTATGATCATCATTACTCCAGGCTTTAGTGTCACATGATTCTTCGGAAACCATGAAAATATGCTGATTTGCTGCTTAAGAAACATTTATTATTATTATCAATGTTGAAAACAGTTGTTCTGCTTAATATTTTTGTTGGAAATTGTGATACATTTTTTCAGGATACTTTAACAAAGAGAAAGTTCAAAAGAACAGCATTTATTTAAAATGGCAATCTTTTGTAAAATTATAAATGTCTGTACTGCCACTGACCCTTGTGTTGTTCCAAACCTGTATTCATTAATTTCTTCTTCTGAACATAAAATAATTTATTTTGAAGATTGTTGGTAATTAAACAGTTTTGGTTCCCATTGACTTCCATTGTATTTATTTTATTGTCCATACAAATGGAAGTCACAGGGAACCAAAAATGTTTAGTTATCAGCAATCTTCAAAATAAATTATTTTATGTTGAGAAGAAGAAATGAATGCATACAGGTTAGGAACAACATGAGGGTGAGTAAATGATTGCAGAATTTTCATTTTTGGGTGAACTATCCCTTTAATTAAATATTACTGACTCCAAACTCTTGAACAGTTATATGCCATGTGTGACCCTGGACCACAAAACCAGTCATAAGGATCAGTTTTTTGAAATTGAGATTTATGCATCATACAAGCTGAATAAATAAACTATTTAAAATCTGGAATCTGAGGGTGCAAAAAAATCAAAATATTGAGAAAATCGCCTTTAAAGTTGTCCAAATTAAGTCCTTAGCATTGCATATTACTGATCAAAACTTAAGTTTTGATATATTTACGGTAGGAAATTTACAAAATATCTTCATGGAACATGATCTTTGCTTAATATCCTAATGATTTTTGGCATTAAAAAAAACTATAATTTTGACCCAAACAATGTATTGTTGGCTATTGCTACAAATATACCCCAGCAACTTAAGACTGGTTTTGTGGTCCAGGGTCACATATAATATATCCAGAGCTATAAATGGTCAAATTAAATAATTGTTTCTTTGTGTTTTCAGTTAGCATATGTTTAGCAAGCTACAGTAACTAATTAGTCTCTAAGCTAGCAGACTCTGCCACAGAACTCACTAATGGGATAATTCACACATTATCTTGTCTCATTTTTGATGCTTAAAAGCTTTTTCCCCAATCACTGTAATTTTCATTTAACTCTTCCTTAGGGGGTGCTTTTCTAATGAATTAATCAAAGCTATAAAACTTATTGAAACAAATAATATGTTTTGAGTTGCTGACAATGATTGCGAGATTATAACCATGGTTAATATTTTCTTTTGTGTGTGTGTTTAGATTGCTGTGAATGTCCCGGGTTTGCCCAGTCTGTCAGAGGGTGATATGTACTCGTGTTTCTTTGAAGATACTGAAACAGCTGCTTTGGTTCAGGGCACTACAGTAACCTGTGCCACTCCTGAGGCCCACAGACTTCCACCGGTACCACAGGGAGAGGGTAAGACAACCAATATGACATGACATATATATGAATCATTTTCTGTGAAAAATTTCGCCTTAAGGAACTGCTTTACATGTGTAAGACTGTTTGCGATGTGTGTGTACCCATTTTCGAGTGAGGAAATCTGTTTTCCCATGATTGTCAATCTGTCATTTTCTCACAGTTTAGACTGATTACTATTCAAAGAATTTGGGGTCAATAATATAAAAAAAAAAAAAAGAATAACAATAGTGCTTTAATTCATCAAAAAGTGACGGTAAAGACATTTATAATTTTACAAAAAATGTATCAAGGTTTCAACAAAAATATTAAGCAGCACGACTGTTTTTAACATTGATAATAATAAGAAATGTTTCTTGAGCAGCAAATCCAAGACTGCAGTAATGATGCTGAAAATTCAGCTTCGCATCACAGGAATAAATTACATTTGAAAATATATTCAAATATTAAATTGTAATATTTCACAATATTACAATTTTTATTATATTTTTAATCAAATAAATGCAAACTTTTTGAGCATTAGAGACTTATTTTAATATTCTAATTCTATAATAGTCATGTTCCGGTTTCACTTCCTCTATTGGTTTTTCCGCATCATTACTCTTCCATGGAAGCATTCCACTGAAAAAGTTAATGATATTACATGAATGGCGAAATAAGCTGTGGATGGTGCATTTAACGTCATCTGATTAATTTTTTAAGGTTATGTGTGACCTGATGTTCTAGTGCCATAATATGCGTTTAACCATTTGACCCAGACTCCTCTCGTGTTTGTCCTCTATAACAGATTTTGTGTCCGTCACGCTGTCCCTGCGCTTTCGGACGGTCACCGTAGCTCTCGCAGACTTCACCTTCTACGACTGCTCTGTGGTGCAGCAGCTCTCTGGCACCAAGCCGTAAGTCACATGGACTCTCCTGCGTTTTAATGCCACATGATGAATAAAGCAATCACAGAAATACAGGACAATGTTAACTGATGTTAACAACTGAACCTTACTGTAAAGTGGAAAAGTTTTAACCTCTTTTAGTGTCATGCCATCATCATCCAAGAGCAATATTAAAACAGCGGCTGTCAAGCGTTGAAGAATGTCCCAGAGGCGTGAGAGGGGCAGGGCAGCTGTCTCTCTCTCCGGACCTTACTAACACATCCCTGATGATTTAACAGCTGTTTCCCACATTCCACCATTCCACAGCCCTGCCATATCCTCCGCACTGACCATCCTCCCTTACCCATACACCCCTGCAGACAGCCGCTGATGGGGCGGCTCTCCCTGATGCTGTTTTGATTTGCGATGTGGGAAAGCTGTGAACTCAGCTCTGTGTTGTTTGATGAGTTTAGGGGAGTCATGTGTAATTCTAGAGCTCAGCTATTTTGGATGCTGGGCTGCTTTGCTGTCTTCATCAAAATGCTCAGAGGGGTGTAGATGGTTTAATTTATGCAGTCACTTCTAAACTTTTGGTCCATTATGTTCTGTTTTGCTGTGTTTTTAGGTGTAGGGGCTGTGTGAACAGCCGCTGGAAATGTAACTGGTGCATCCACCAGCATGTGTGCACTCACCGGTCCTTGTGTGACCGTGGTGCGATCATCTACAACCAGCATGTAAGTTTTTGTTGATATGTGAGGTCATATCTGTGAGTTTGATATGCTGTGCAATTATAGTGGAGCCCAAAAGTATGAGACCAGCAGTGAAAGTGCATGTGTATGTTTTAAAACAATAGCTTTTTGAATATTTTTTTAGCTAATGTGTAGTGTACTTGTTTGATTAGTGAACGAGAAATAGTAGAATATGAAATTGTGAAATATTTCTTATTAAATTTGTCATTTATTTTCTTTATTTTCCCAAAACATTTATTTCTATTAATTAAAGTTTTAAATCACAGTTTTCAGTGTGGTCTCAGACTTTTGGACCCCACTGTATGTGTTTTTGGCTTCTTTTGCTTTGAATAACGTTTTTGGTTCATAAACTGCCATTTGAAATTTTGGAGTCAGTAAGATATTTTTTAACTAATTTTCAGCAAGAATGCATTAATGTTTCATAAGATTTCTATTAAATAAATTTTGAACTTTGTATTCATCAAAGAATCTTATGAAAAAAGGATCAGTTTCCACAAAGTTATTAAGCAAAACCATTGTTTTTAACATTGATTATTATAAGAAATGTTTACAAATCCACATATTAGAATGATTTCTGAGGGATCATGTGACACTGAAGTCTGGGGTAATGATGCTGAAAATTCAGCATTGCATCACAGGAATAAATTACATTTTAAAATATAGTCAAATAGAAAACAGTTACTTTAAATTATAATAATATTTCTCCAGTGTTACTGTTTTTAAATAAATGCAGCTTAGTGATCAAAACTTCTTTAAAAAAAATCTTACCAACCCCATGCTTTTAAATGGCAGTACACATAACAATTGCTTGTGTGTTTTATGATTTTTAATGTGTTTAATTCAGCACCATTATTTATGTATTTGAGTTGATATTAATTTATTTCATTTGCCATTTATTTCATTTTTCCCCTCATTCTTTCTGTTGTGTCCTGTGTTCGTCTGAAGTTTTCGCTCCCCACGTCTGCTCCTCAAACAATAAAAGACTTTGATGCGCACACGTACACCACCTCCACACCCACGACAACAACCCTCTCAACCACTGAGGCTGCCAAAACGACCGAAGCCTTTGTTATGACTACCCCTTCAATGACCCCGCCCACTACTCCAGAGCCCACCGCCGCCCCCACCGCCGCCCCCACCACTACACCTCTGGAAACCACAACCCCACTCGGCCCTACACCCACCACCCCCAACCACGCTACAACCTCCTCTACGCACCCCTCCAGTGCCACTACAGAGTCAACCGATACCATCACAGAGGCCACCACCCTCTCCAAAAATGCCTCTTGGGTGGAGGAGAGCATCCAGGTAGGTTTGCTGTCAACGCCGACACCGCAATCATATGAAGAACTGGTGGGACCTTCGGCGCATGAAGAGGCCGCTGAAGTGACGCTGCCTGCGTTGAGAGCTGGGGAAGTGGTGACGATGGGGCCGCTGACTGAAGCGCTGCCCTCATCTTTCTCTGAAGTAGTCACCCTCTCGCAGGCGGAGATGGATATAGATGCTCTTATAGACACGGGCGTCCCTGTGTCATCAGCCAGCGCCCCCTCTGGCGACGGTGAGGCAGGGCCTGATTCATCCGATTTCCCCCTCGCTCCAGACACAGACTACCAGTCCGACTCGGCTGACCTTTTCCTCCTGGTGAGTGTGGTTCCTCGGGCCAACTCTGCTCGCTGCACATGCTGGAGGTTGAACGTACCTAAAGCGTAAATTACATGCGTGAATGATGGGATATATAATTAAATAGATGAAAGCAGTTCTGCTCTATTACTAATTCAACCATAATTATATATTAAAGTCATTTAATGTCGCAACATTAAAGCAATGTTCTGGGTTCATGATGATGTTGATTTGCACAGAAATTCATTTGACTCATCCATCATCAGTTTGTAAAACAAGCCAAAATCTGGGTTACGGTAACACTCTCGCAGTTTAAATGTATAGTTCACCCCCCAAAAAA